>NC_038251.2:25925732-26225732 GCF_000004515.6 Glycine max | reverse complement strand
AGCCAAAACAACAAGCACACTTTCCTTTCACTTTTTTTTTTTTTCCTGGACACTGATTTTTCTGCCAACTTGTGAGATTTTTCTTTATTTTTCCTTTAATCCAAATCGCTTGGTTCTTTTTTTATAATTTTGGTCCAGATGTCTAAAAAATTCAGTAAAAGTTTCAGCTCAAAAAACGTAGTGACCAATTCCCAGTAATTTATATACTTTTGTATGTTCAAGCTGCCTGCACCAGCGATTTCAACCTAGAAATCAAGAGTAGTGTTTATGTTGCTTAAGGCTT
This sequence comes from Glycine max, assembly GCF_000004515.6. Classification (NCBI taxonomy): domain Eukaryota; kingdom Viridiplantae; phylum Streptophyta; class Magnoliopsida; order Fabales; family Fabaceae; genus Glycine; species Glycine max. The sequence continues at coordinate 26,225,449 of NC_038251.2, read as the reverse complement.
GGATAGTTACAATTTGTGTTTGCTTATGCTCAATTATCTTGAATAACACAATTCAAGAGAGCTTAAGACTTATTTGATTCACAAATCCAGCCACAACTCAACACCACATCTCAACTTCATCATAGGCATCATGTAGGAATCTTAGAAAACAAAAAAAGAGTTCAACAACAAGACTACTTCTAGGAATTGATTTAGAACATGTTATGAACTAAATAACATGCATGAATTAGACTCAAAATTCAAAAGGTAGGCTAAGAATGACAAGAATACATGAACAAATGTATCTAGAATTCAATCAACAAAATAAAATTCAACACAAACTTAGAACATAATGTGACAATTACTATGACTAAACATGACTCTAAGACAACATGGATTAAGTGATTTACACTTAGATTTTTGTGTTTTTTTTTTTCTAATCAATATTTTGGAACAAAATTTAGATCTAAAGGTTCAGCACAAGAATATTATGAATGAAAATTGATAGAACCTAAAATCAACACAAAAACAAGATTCAAGAGTAGATCTACAAAATTTGAACCATAGAAATGCAAGAACAAGTGTAGATCTAAGATTTAATCGGTTTATTTTTTTTGAATCTACTCTAAACAGCACCAAACCACAAGACAATGGAGGATATACATGGAGAATAAGATGAAGAACAAGGAATTAAAGAGAATTCACCGAACAAAAAGATAGAGGAAGCAAAAGAACATCACCTAGATGAAGATGCTCTTGATACCACATGATGCATGCTCCATTGGAGCTTGTAGGCCTAGGATCTTCTTCATCAATGGATTCCTTTGCTTCTTGGAAGATAAATGGCAGCGGAATGGAGAAGGAAGAGAGAGAGGAGACGCCACTTCAAGGAGAAGATAAGTCTAGAAGAAGCTCACCACCATAGGAGGCCATGGATAAGAGCTTGGAGGAAGAAGGAGATGAATGAAGGGAGGGGGAGAGAAGAGCACGAAATTTTGTGCTCTAAATGAGCTTTGAAATCTGAAGTTTAATATTCAAATCATCAAAGTTCAAAAAAATGCACACACATGACCTCTATTTATAGCCTAAGTGTCACACAAAATTGGAGGGAAATTCAAATTTCACTTGAATTTGAAATTGAATTTGTGGAGCCAAACTTTGGAGCCAAAATTTCACTAATTATGATTAGTGAATTTTAGTTATGGTTCAGCCCACTAATCCAAGATCAATTCCAAGATTCTCCACTAAGTGTGCTTAGGTGTCATGAGGCATGAAAAGCATGAAGGACATGCACAAAGTGTGACTATATGATGTGGCAATGGGGTGTAGTAAGCAAATGCTCACCTCCCCCTCTAAAATTTAATTGGATTGGGCTTCTACCAATTCAATTAAATTTATTTCCAACCACACACATCAAATATCCACTTAGTGTATGTGAAATTACAAAACTACCCCTAATACAAAAACTAGTCTAGGTGCCCTAAAATACAAGGGCTGAAAAATCCTATATTTCTAGGGTACCCTACCTACATTATGGAGCCCTAAATACAAGGCCCAAAAATAATGAAACCTTAATCTAATATTTACAAAGATAAGTGGGCTCATACTTAGCCCATGGGCCCGAAATCTACCCTAAGGCTCATAAGAACCCTAGGGCCTGCTCTTGCATCTCTGGCCCAATCTACTTGGAGTTTTCTATCCAATGCCCTTGCGGGGTAGGATTGCATCATTCCCTCCCCCTTGAAAAGGATTTGACCTCAAATCCCGAGGTTCTTGAAACGCTGGGCTTTTTGACCTAGAGATAGTCTTGGAGTTCTATGCTAATGCTTGGCCCACAGAGGAGGGAGTGCGAGACATGCGTTCATGGGTGAAGGGTCAGTGGATTCCCTTTGACGCAGATGCCCTCAGCCAGTTCCTGGGTGACCCGGTAGTTTTGGAGGAAGGCCAGCAATGTGAGTTCAGCCAGAGGAGGAGCAGGGCCAACTGGTTCGACGAGGAGGCCATTGCCCAACTGTTATGCATACCGGGGCAGGATTTCGCCCGGACCGCTACAGGGAGGCGGGTGCGGATCATGTGCACTAGCATGACCACTTTGATCCAGACGTGGATGACACTGTTGCTCAGCAATGTCTTGCCTAGCGATCATAACTCTGATCTCCCTCTGCCCAAGTGCCAATTGGTGTACGCCATCCTGACACGGATGAGCGTCCACGTGGCCCAGGTGATTGCTGACGCCATCTATTTGTTTGCAGGTATTCCACCCACCAGGCACCCTCTGGACCCGGATAAGTCTAACAGGGCCATGGGGTTTTCGGCGTTGATCACGGGCCTCTGCCAGTCGTTCGGGGTTCCCGTCACCCCCAGTAAGGTGATCCGATCGCCGATCACCCGGGCCTTCATCGAGAAGTACTGCATGCCTAGGCAGGCGTAGGGTGATGCACATCAGGCCGCAGACGCACCGCCACCGCCTCATCAGGCTGATCCCGCTGGATCACTAGGCATGGAGCGTTAGCTACAGCACTTGGTTCGTGTCGCAACCTACCCTTCGGTGGGAGGGCGACGCGTGACTCACGGGTGCGTCTTCCAAGAAAGGAATACGCGCGGAGTCGCCACCAACGTTTATTTGAGGTAAACTTCGGAAAAACCGGAAAAAGACGTGGTCTACGAACTTTAAGTGAAAGGCTCGGGAGTTGTATTTACACACAGGGAAGGTATTAGCACCCCACATGTTCGTCACAAGAGACGACAACCTTTAATCCAATATGCAAATGTGACTTCAATTTATGTTATTTTCCTTTTTTACGTTCTCATGTCTTTTTATGCCTTTTTATATTTTTATCTTTTTGTGGTCGACAAGGGGGTTTCCCTTGCTCCTACGTATTCCTCGATTGTGATAAGGAAATCAGACCTACGTAGTTCTTTGTGAACAAAGCGTTTGGTAAATTTTAATTTTTTTATCATTTTTTGCAAGATATGTTTTTATTGAATGAAAGGTCATTTAAGGCGTTGGACCTTTAAACAATCTTTCGATTCTTTTTGAGAAGAGAGAAAACATTAAGGCGTTTGGACCATTGATGATCTCTTTATTTTTGAAAGAGGTAATAAAGTTACATGTTGATTTTAGGCCTTTTAGAAATCTACGTTTAACCAATAAAAGCGGAAAAGACCATTTCTAGGCGTTGGATCTTTAAAAATGGCTTTTTTAGGCGATGACAAAAAGTTTGGTTTATGAATTGATTTTAGCCTTAGTTTCACTTTGGTTATTAGTCGATTCAATTAAGAAAGGAAAATCCCAAAGAAAACGTCCGATTGATTTTTTTGATTTATTTTACTAAAAGATATTTTTGATTATTAAATTATTATTTTTCCTGTTTTTGGTTTGAAACGTGGTTACGGCATGACTGAACGGTCGGAATTCATTTTAACAGAAATTAAAGGATGTTACAATACGAATGATCGGTGGAAATTTATTTTATTTTTTGATTAGGCGAGAAAATGACTTAAATAAATGACTAAAACGCGTCAAAAGGGGGTACGGGAAGTAAATGAAATGAAAATAAAAGCACGCGAAACAAATGAGGACCACTAAGGGTACATAGAATGAATTGAAAAGCTCGATTTCGGGAACTTACCGGTTGAAGATCGAAGAACGACGAAGAACGAACGAAGAATGGTTGAAAATCTTCACGAAATCACCCAGGGAAACGTCATAGAAGCGTTACGGAAGCGCCTCGGCTTGGATTTTCTTCACGGAAATAATTTTTCTCACTAATTTTAAGTGAATCTCAGATATCAGGAGGGTTGAACCTTTTTGTTCTTCCCTCCTTCCCCTATTTATAGGAAAAGGAAGGAGCAGCTTGCCACCCAGCTCGCCCAGGTGAGCTAGGTTGCTTCCTCCAGAAGCAACCGCCTTCTAGAGGAACATCTTGGAAGGCCCAAGTGGGCCTGATTTCTATTTGCACCCCCTATTTACTAAATACACCCCTTGCCTTTTTTTGCTGATTCTTTTTTCGTAACGTTACGGAAACTTACGAATTTCGTAACAATACTTGTTTTCTTTCCGTAATGTTACGGAACCTTACGGATTACGTAATCATCCCTTTTTTGCCTTCCGAAATGTTACGGAACTTTACAGATTGTGCATTTACACTTCCTTTTGACTTTCGACATGTCACGGAAATTCACGGGTTGCGCAACAATGCTTTCTTTTGACTTCCGACATGCCACGGAACTTCACGAATTGCCCAACGATGGGTGCCAAGTACCTCGAAGTAGTCAAACGAGGGTCGCATCCCAACAATGGATGGTCCCCGGACAAAATTAGGGTATGACAGTTGCCCCTCTTTACTTGTCTTTTATTGGAGATAAAAGGGAAGTAAAGATAAGACACTAATTTCGTTCGAGCGAAACAACATTCGGCCGGGGAATCTCCCTGTCAGCGGAACCTGCAAAAATTTGAAAATGACCAGTACCGACACATCATCCTGATATTGTCGAATTCGTTCCTCCTGGTTGACACAAGGCGCAAAATGACCATAATTTGTCTCCGTGTGTCTTTGGACGCGATCGAGCCTGGGCGGCAAGGCGCAGAATGACCATAACTTGTCTCTGCGTGCCACCGGACACGATCGCCTCTGGATGGCGAAAAGGTGTACGGAATGACCATAATTTGTCTCCGCCGCCCTCTCGACTTACTGTCACCGAATGACAAAGGGCGCAGAATGACCATAATTTGTCTCTGCGCGTTCACCACTCGACTCGCTGCTTCTGAATGACAAAGGGCACAGAATTTGTCTCTGCTTGTTTATCACTCAACTTGCTGCTCCTGAATGACAAAGGTCGCAAAATTTGTCTCTGCGCATTTATCACTCATTGAGCGTGCGAATGACCATAATTTGTCTCCGCATGTCATCGGGCCCACCGCCTCTGGATGACAAAAGGCGCAGAAGACGATGTTAGTCTCTGCGTGCTATCATGCTTTGAGTCTTAGAGATAGAAAAAGAAGTGTGGGACCAAATGGTTCCCACATGTCATCGGGCCCGCCGCCTCTGGATGACAAAAGGTGCAGAAGACGATGTTAGTCTCTGCGTGCTATCATGCTTTGAGTCTTAGAGATTGCAAAAGAAATTTTAAAAGTGCGGGACCAAATGGTTCCCGCATGTCATCGGGCCCGCCGCCTCTGGATGACAAAAGGTGTAGAAGACGACGCTAGTCTTTGCGTGCTATCATGTTTTGAGTCTTAGAGATAGCAAAAGAAGTGTGGGACCAAATGGTTTCCGCATGTCATCGGGCCCGCCGCCTCTGGATGACAAAAGGTGCAGAAGACGATGTTAGTCTCTGCGTGCTATCATGCTTTGAGTCTTAGAGATTGCAAAAGAAATTTTAAAAGTGCAGGACCAAATGGTTCCCGCATGTCATCGGGCCCGCCGCCTCTGGATGACAAAAGGTGCAGAAGACGAGGTTAGTCTCTGCGTGCTATCATGCTTTGAGTCTTAGAGATAGCAAAAAAAGTGCGGGACCAAATGGTTCCCGCATGTCATCGGGCCCGCCGCCTCTGGATGACAAAAGGTGCAGAAGACGACGTTAGTCTCTGTGTGCTATCATGCCTTGAGTCTTAGAGATAGCAAAAAAAATTTATACGGATAACTGTTTGGGTATTTCCGCCTGTCACATGACTCCAGGGTCATTATGACAGAGATTGTGGGGCGGCTGACAAAAGCGAGGCTCTTGCTCCTACGTATCCTCAATGAGGAACTCAGACCTACGTAGTTCTGGATAACTTGTGAGACTAAAAATAGTCTCGGTGTTTTCTTCACTAAAATGCAAACATGCTTTAGTAAGGAGACAAAACTTCCAACTGATCAGAGCAACATATGCTTTTTGGATGAAAAACAATGTGTCTACCGGGGAAGGAGAGTATGCTGATGAAATTTTCTCATAACCATAAATGAGACTTTGGATGTTAGCATTTCGCTTCTAAATGACCATTTAGAGGAAACACTGGGTTCAACAAAAATAGAAGAAAATCACTCAAAGTGTATCAATCTCACACAGGTAAGTGTTTCATCCTAATTCCGAACCATAGATATGTCTTGACTTGGCTTTGCAAGTCATTTCCTATCAAATCAAAGATTACATGTGTGATCATGGATCAATAGGACTTTTTCTTGGGAATGGTGTTTTTTTTTGTGGGAACTTTGGCTTTGAGTGTTTTTGGCCTTTTCCTTTTCTGTTTTTGTTTAGTGTGAGGCGAACAAGTCACCGACACACAGGATTTTGGTTGGCAATCAAAGGGAGAGGATCACTTTAGATCGTGGTTTCCTTTCCTTTTTTGTTTACTTGGTGACAACTCTGTATTGTTTTAGATGTTATCTGGTCCAAAGACCTTTCTGTATATTTCTTCTGTTTTTCTTCCGATCTTTGATCGGGAATTTTCTTTCCTTTTTTTGCTTTCTCCCACTCTTCGATTGGGAATTTTCTCTTTTTGTTTTCTCCCGCTCTTTTGATTGGGAATTTCCTTTCTTTTTTTGTTTTCTCCCGCTCTTTTGATTGGGGATTTCCTTTCTTTTTTTGTTTTCTTCTGAGGGCAAGGATTATGGTAAATTGGGATTTTGGCTCAAGGCTTGTAGCACGACTGGACATGATATATGTCAGGGTTTAGTTTGGTTCAAGGATAAAAAGGGATGTCCCACATTATTTCCATGACACAAATGCAACAATGATGATTTGGAAATTTTATGCAAAACTAATCATGCATGCACCTACGTGGACACTCAAGTGTCGAAAAAACTCTTGGTTATGTGATGCTAGGGCTCATAATTCATTTTCTCTATTTTAGTCAACCCAGTGTTTCCAAAATATGTTCTTTTATCAATTTGGGCATTCATCCGAGTCTATTTTGGGTGTTCGAAAAAACTTTAACAGCATTTACCCTTCAAATGTGTACACATTTTTTCAAAAACTAGTGATGATAAGTGAATTCTTTCAAAGAAAAGTTGGAAGTTATGTCTTTTCACAAGCATGTTGCTTTTTAGCCAGACAACTTTTTATTTTCTGTTATTTTCTTTTTTTCTTCCTTCTTTTTCTTTTCTTACTTGCTCTCTTTTCCTTTTCCTCTTTTTCTTTTTTAAGTTATTTATCATTTGTTCATTTCCTCTCTCTCTTCTTTCTTTTTTTCTCTTTTTCTCTCTGAAAAGGTCGTGCGGACGAGGGCACACACTACCTACTTACGTCTAACCACAAGGTGAATAAAAAACGCACGAAAATGGTAAGTCGCAAAAACGGTGACGAAATAACTGAGAGCCATAACGCCAAAAATTTCTAATAGAAATGAACAATAATGATAGTAATGTTAGTAACCATGTGGACAATAACAGAAAAACAGTAATGTCAAATAACATCAATAGCAAACTAACAAAAAAACAGTAATGTCAAAAACAAAAGTGCGGTGACTTCGATCACGTGGCTCCGCTTCCTCCCAAGAAGCCGAGCAAGTTTGTCATCTCCTCGTCCATGCGGGCCTCCTCTGTATCGCCGGGAGCTATCTCTTCCTGAAAATACGTGTACTCATCCTCCCTGAGCTGGACGCGTCTCTCTCTGTGGAATGACCATCCTTTTATGGCCTCGAAGCGTTGCCGGTGCTTGGCGCTCCTGAAATGGTGGCTATCAAACTCGGGGGCGGCACTGGTCCCTTCAGCCACGGCGTCCCTCCTAGATCTCTTCGCGGAAAGCTTTTTCGGAGCCATTTCCTGCATGGACAAACATTTGGAAAGTTAATTTACATGGAAATACTATTTTAAAGCAAAAACGGCATGCTAATCTTTTCGATTTAGAACAAACTTGTGCACACATTTCTTTAAAGAAGAACATTTATGAACGTGCATACATGCAAAATATCTTGCTATCAATATACAAGAACATTCTAGCTACCACATATATTCTTTTGAAAAGAATTCATATATGCATGCTCAAGGTATTGTGCCAAAATTACACATGTCCATATTCAAAGTATTTTTCTACCAAAAATTACCTACGCACATTTGGAGTATTTTATTAACATACAAAACTTTTTGTTGTTTCATTCACATATATGCACATTGGAGAGCCAATCTCATGTCATGCACACACTTGCATTTATTTGAAAAGGAATTTTCATGCCATCTATCTACACTCGAAAGGCAATTCCACATCATATATTCATTTTGGGAAGCATTCTCGTGCCACATCCAACATGTGTACATTTATAAGGCGCTTGACCACCTATTCAACATATACACGTTTTATTTGAAGGGTATTTTTTGCTATATATTTACACACTTTGCAAGGCATTTTCATGCTATATATATTCAACATTTTGCAAGGCATTTCATGCTATATATTCAACATTTTGCAAGGCATTTCATGCTATATATTCAACATTTTGCAGGGCATTTTTTTCATGCTATATATTCACATATATACATACTATTTGAAAGGTATTTTTCAGGCTACCTAGGTGCAAGGCATTCCTCGTGAGGCAGCAAATCCTAAAAAAAACCTTTCAAACATGTTCTAATATTCATGCATCCTTTACATTCGGAACCAAAAACTTAGATTCCTAGGCGTAAGTCATGCTTTTGGCACTTTAGTTTAGCTTCTACAAAACTGCCCACACACTCACAATGGCAGCCATATGTGCATAATTTGTTTCACAAGCTAAATTTCACAAACTCATACGCAAACGCCATTGGGGCATTTCACCGAACACTTGGTGGGCGCATGTTTAGGCATGAAAATCAAGGGAATGGGAGCAATGTGGCATGCCTCATTACTCCAGAATACAACCTAGGCCTAAGGCCATCCCTCATAACCTCCCAATTCAACAAAAACAAGGAACAATCCAAGGACAAATCCCTCACGTTTTTGAGCAAACATATGCAACTTAGAGCACCAAAATACATCAATGGAAAGCTAAAGAGCCCAAGAATGAGGTACTTACTTGTTGGAGACGAATAACAGTGCAAAATGAAATCAAAAACACGAAAAATGGTGACCTAAGGGCTGCAAACTTGTGAAATCCTTGAGCTCTTGCTTTTGAATGAGGGGGTGAAGTTTTTGGGGTGCAGAAACCTTCCCCCTCCCCCTTTTTAACCACTTTCGTGCAGGGGTTGCTCGCCCAGGCGAGCTAACCTGCATTTTTTTTTGGGGAAGAAATAAGTAAGGCTTTCTATGGGTCGGCGTTCGCTTACTCGAACCCACTCAGGGTAGATTAGGCATCCAATATTTACTTTAAAGACACAACAACAATAATCACTGGGAATTTAAAGGATACTAGGCTGCCTTGCAGCGGCGCTTTCCGTTTGTCCAGAGCTAGGCAAGGGACAACGATCTATCGGTCGTGACCCTAGCCTCTACTTGCGTCCATCCCTAAGTACCTGAAAGTAGGAAACGACATTGCGCGGCAAACCGTGGCCGTGTTACCACTTTACCTCGATTGGTTTCTGCCCTCAGCTTCGTCCCAACATCTGACCACTGCCTAAGACGATTCTGCCCCTGTTATCACAAAATATGCATGCGTATGCGTATGCATGGGTGTTTCTAAATACAACAATCTTTTTGGTGAAGGCTGGTCAGGTTCAGTTTTAATTAAGCGCTTAGGGCATCCCATGGACTGAGTAAAAAGGCTCGGGTTATCACAAACTGCACATGGTTTAAAGCACCAAGTGAGGACTGAAGCCTCAAACTCATGTTCTCTTCTTTTAAAAGACTGTGACGAGAAAATTACAGCAGACAGGAATCCCTGGGGGAAACCAAGAAGAACACACAAAAATAAATGAACATACAACGACATCCTTAATTGCCCATATTCTACGCATAGTATCGCTTGACAACATCAGAGTTCACGGGTAAAGGTAGCTCCTTGCCATCCATGTTAGTAAGCACCAGGGCCCCTTCGGAAAAATCCTTCTTCACAATGAAAGGTCCTTCATAGTTCGGGGCCCACTTCCCTCGATTATCTTTAACAGCGTGGGACATCTTTTTCAGCACAAGGTCCCCTTCGTGGAACTTGCGCAAGCGCACCTTTTTGTCAAACGCGTTCTTCATTCTCTGTTGATACAGGCACCCATGGCTCATGGCCGTCAAGCGCTTACCTTCAATAAGATTGAGTTGGTCGTAGCGTGTTTGGGCCCACTCTGATTCTTCTAATCCTGATTCTGCTAGTATCCTCTGGGAAGGGATCTCTACTTCAAATGGCAGTACCGCCTCCATTCCATAAACCAAGGAATACGGTGTTGCCCCAGTAGAAGTTCGTACCGAAGTCCGGTATCCATGCAGGGCAAAAGGAAACATCTCATGCCAATCTTTGTATGACACTGTCATCTTCTGAATAATTTTCTTAATATTCTTATTGGTTGCTTCCACGGCTCCGTTCATCTTGGGTCGGTATGGCGTGGAATTGTGATGCTGGATTTTGAAATCCGTGCACATCTCCTGCATCATCTTGTTATTCAGATTGGTGTCATTGTCAGTAATGATCTTCCTAGGGAGTCCGTACCGACAAATCAGCTCTCTCTTTATGAATCTGACCATTACACTCCTCGTGACATTGGTGTAGGAAGCCGCTTCGATCCATTTGGTGAAATAATCTATTGCCACGAGAATGAAGCGATGACCGTTTGAAGCCTTGGGTTCGACGACCCCTATGACGTATATCCCCCACATGGAAAAAGGCCAAGGGGTGGACATGACGTTCAGGGGATGAGGCGGAGCATTGACATTGTCTGCGAACGCTTGACATTTATGGCATTTCCTTACATGGATGCAGCAATCACTTTCCATGGTAAGCTAGTAATAACCTGCTCTCAGGATCTTCCTAGCCATAGCATGCCCATTGGCGTGTGTTCCAAACGAACCCTCGTAGACTTCCTCGATCATGTGGTCCGCCTCTTTGGCATCCACGCATCACAGGAAAGTCATGTCATGGTTTCTTTTATATAGTATGCTCCCACTCATGAAGAAACCGGCCGCCAATCTCCTCAATGTCCTTTTATCATTGTCGGAAGCCCTCGGTGGGTATTCTTTGCTTTCGACGGAACGCTTGATATCGAAATACCAAGGCTTACCGTCTCGTTCCTCTTCCACCCGACAATAATGCGTAGGTCTGCCACGACACCAGAACTCGATATATGGTAGGTCCCCGTGCGGTGTTAGCTAGAACATGGATGCCAAAGTGGCAAGTGCATCCGCCATTTGATTTTCCTCCCGGGGGACGTGATGGAAGGATATCTCATCAAAGGAGTCAGCTAATTATTTGATATAGGCTTTGTAGGGTATCAGCTTGGGGTCTCTAGTTTCCTATTCCCCTCTCAGCTGGTGAATCACCAGTGCTGAGTCCCCGTATACTTTGAGCAGTTTGACATTAGAGTCAATTGCCGCCTAGACGGCCAAGGCACACGCTTCATACTCAGCCATATTGTTGGTGCAGTCAAATCCCAACCTGGCTGTGAAAGGTATACATTGATTGTCTAGAGAGACCAATACCGCTCCAATGCCATGGCCTAGAACGTTTGACGCTCCGTCAAACCATACGGTCCACTTGTCCTGGTCCTCGTCTAGTTTTTCCTCAAACAAGGCCATGATGTCCTCATCCGGGAATTCGGGATGCATGGGCTGATAGTCGTTGAGAGGCTGCTGAGCCAAATAATCTGCTATGGCACTTCCTTTTATCGCCTTTTGGGTGACGTAAACTATATCAAACTCGGATAGCAAGACTTGCCACCGGGCGATCCGTCCTGTGAGAGCTGGCTTTTCAAAGATGTACTTAACCAGTTCCATCTTGGATATCAAGCAGGTGGTATGGCTCAGCATGTATTGTCTTAGGCGGTGGGACGCCCAGACTAAAGCACAACACGTTCTTTCGAGCAGGGAGTAATTCATTTCACAGGCCGTGAACTTCTTACTCAAGTAGTAGACAACGCGCTCTTTCTTCCCGGACTCGTCATGTTGCCCCAGCATACATCCCATCGACTCATCCAAAATCGTCATATACAAGATGAGAGGCCTTCCGGGTACCGGTGGCATAAGCACAGGAGGATTCATGAGACACTGTTTGATCCTTCCAAACGCCTCTTGACAATCCTCGTTCCAGCGAACAGTTTGGTTTTTGCATAAGAGTTTGAACAACGACTCACAAATAACAGTGAGCTGTGATGTGAATCTGGCAATATAATTCAAACGTCCCAGGAAGCCTCAGACTTGCCTCTCGGTACGGGGTTCCGACATCTCAAGGATGGCCTTCACCTTTTCGGGGTCCACCTCTATCCCTTTTTGGCTTACGATGAAACCTAGCATTTTCCTTGATTTGACCCCGAAAGTGCACTTAACGGGGTTTAACCTCAATTGATACTTCCTAAGCTTTTCGAACAACTTCCGCAGGTTGACAAGGTGTTCCTCCTCGGTCTTAGATTTGGCAATTATGTCGTCCACATAGACCTCGATCTCTTGGTGCATTATATCGTGGAACAAAGCTACCATAGCCCGTTGATAAGTTGCCCCAGCATTCTTGAGTCCAAAGGACATCACCTTGTAATAGAACGTTTCCCATAGGGTGACGAAGGTATTCTTTTCCATATCCTCTGGCGCCATTTTTATCTGATTGTAACCGGAGAACCCATCCATGAAGGAAAACAAAGCGAAATTGGTCGTATTATCCACGAGGATATCGATATGTGGCAAAGGAAAATTGTCTTTGGGACTGGCTCGATTCAAGTCCCGGTAATCCACACACATCCGCACCTTCCCATCCTTCTTAGGGACTGGTACAATGTTGGCAACCCATTCTGGGTACCGAGCGACAGCCAAAAAACCAGCGTCAAATTGTCTCTTTACCTTTTCCTTTATTTTCAAAGATGTCTCGGGCTTCATCCTCCTCAGTTTTTGTTTTATCGGGGAACACTCGGGATTTAGAGGTAATCGGTGTTGTACAATGTCATAACTCAAACCGGGCATATCTTGGTACGACCAAGCAAAGATGTCTTGGTAGTCTTTTAGCAGGGCTGTCAATTCTTCACGGATGGGTGCGGTCATACCCGTGGCTATCTTCACTTCCTTTTTCCCACTGCTGGTTCCCAAGTCCACTAGTTCCGTCTCTTCTTGATGAGGCCCCATCCCTTGGTCCTCATGGGCGACTATCTTCTCCAACTCCGGGGGAAGTCCCACATCCTCCTCCTATTCATCCTCCGCCTGATTCGTTTCTTGCTCGAAATCGATGGCCGGGTCCCAGGTATTAGTACCTTTGAGGGACTCGTCGTCGGATCTGGCATTTTAAATGCAAAGAAATAAACATGCAAATAGATGAGAATGGGTAGAGACATATGAACAGATGAAGAAAGATCTTTGTATTATAAATTTAGGAACAAAAGACATAAAGCCTTAACAAAAGAAAACTCTAAAGCCTAGGCCCAACTATAGAGTTTAAAAGCCACAAAGGGTTACATTATGCTTGTTGCGTAAATGTCTAGGCATTCCTCCACTCACCAATTTCCTAGTCGGAAACCAGGAGGGCATGGTCGTACCAAATCTGACTCACTCGGCGAATCATCTTCGCATATCACAATGACTTGGCCTTCGTGTCCTAGACTCGCGCTTATAAAGCTCCTATTGATGTGGCAGGGCGGGCCTCCTTCGACTTCTTGTCCCCATCGCGAGTCTTGACCTCCGCTCTTTCTTCCTGCAACCTTTTTCCTTATATCCGCTTGTGTGGGTTTATAGCCTAACCCAAACTTCCCACGGTTTCCTCTAGCGCTTATCAAGCTGGTTATGTCACCGTTGTCCTTGCCTAAACCCATTCCGGGCTCGTAACCATTCCCCAACATCACTTGGGCCATCATTATTGCCGCATCGGACAGACAAGGTTGCACAGAGAAGGAATCTACAGAGGCAATGCTAACCACCTCAAAAGACTGGAAGTCTGTTTCTAATGACTCCTCCGCGGCTTCCACATATGGCATAGAGGACGGGCAACTCACCAAGATGTCTTCTTCGCCTGATATGATAACCAAATGCTCCTCCACTATGAATTTTAATTTTTGGTGGAGTGTAGAGGGAACGACTCCCACTGAGTGGATCCACGGGTGCCCCAAAAGGCAGCTGTAAATGGGGTTAATATCTATTATTTGAAAGGTAACCTGACAGGTATGGGGGCCTATCTGTACAGGGAGGTCGATCTCTCCCCTAACCTCTCGACGGGTGCCGTCAAAGGCACGAACTACCATGGAACTTGGCTTTAGAAGGGAAGCGTTAAACAATAATTTCTCCAAAGTGCTTTTGGGCATTACGTTTAAACTGGAATCTTTATCGATAAGCACCTTGGCTACGACGTGGTCCATGCACTTGACTGATACATGCAAAGCCCTGTTATGCCCTCTCCCCTCGGCAGAGATTTCTTCTTCGGCGAAGGCAAGATAGTTGTTGGTGGTGATATTATTGACGAGTCCTCCAAAGCCTTCTACAGAAATATCTTGGGCCACATGAGCTTCGTTCAAGACCTTTACCAGCAAAGCCCGATGAGGCTCAGAGCTCATGAGTAATTCCAAAAGAGAGACCCTGGCCGAGGTTTTGTTGAGTTGTTCAATGACCTTGAACTCACTCTGCTGAATAATGCGGAGAAACTCGCTTGCTTCCTCTAGCGACACTTCCTTCTTGCCACAACCATCCCTTTTCTCTAGAAGACCTTTCACTGGAATATCCTCGTTCGGAGTGAGGGTCGTCTTGTCATTTTGCTCTTCCACCATATTTTCCTTTCCCTTAACATTTGCGGGTCGTGTTGGCAGGTCGGGGGGTGCAAACACGCGACCGCTGCGGGTCACACCGCTCAGCCCCGTGATATTGGTTACCTTGGCCGACAACGAGCTGATGTCGGTGGCTTCTTCTTTCCTTTTACTCGGAGGTGTATACCTCCACGGGACTGCGTGGATGTTTTGGTTTGGGAAAGGAACAAGTTTAGCTGCCAAGGGGTATCGGGGCTTTTGTGAAGCTGCGTCCTTGGTGAAATATATTGCCAAAGGTTTGGGCCTTCCAAAACTTCTCTCATCCGCAGACTGCATACATATATGCTGCTCTTCCCTTCCCTCATCACCGACTTCTAGTCGGCCTTGATCCATCATTCGTTGCAACAATTCCTCCACTGCTAAACATGTTTTCATGTTATGTAGCTCTCCGGGATGCAACAAACAAGAATCCTCTTCATGCCCACAGTGGGGAATTACACCTCCCATTTGTAGGGCCTCAAAGATAAACCTCCTAGGGGTCGCCACGTCCTTTAAAGGCTTAGACCTGTGCAGCCTATCTGACTCAATGGCATTAACCGCTTCCCCTCCATGATTGGCGAGCGGGTTGGTTTTCAAGTTGGGCCGATCCTCTTGAAATGTCAGCCATCCGGCGTCTATCAAATGTTGGACCTTGTATTTAAGGGCCAGGCAGTTTTTGATGGAATGCCTCGGGGTATTCCCATGGTACGTGCAAGTTGCGTTAGGATCATACCACTTTGGGAAAGGGGGTTGGTAGATCTTCCTGGGAGTTATCACAGCCATTTGGTTGGCGATGAGGGACGGCAAGAGGTCTTCGTACGTCATTGGGAGTGGGGTGAATTCTGGAATTGGCCTCGGGGGAAAGTTCCTCATCGCGTTGGAACCGGCGCCAAAGTGGGCATTGCCGGCCGGGCGAGTCGTGGTTGGAGCCGGAGCTTGGGGGGGCTCCCTCTGGATGGGGGCGGGCGCCTTAGGCTGTATGAGTGCTGAATTAGAGGAGTTCCCGGCGCGAGCTGAAAAGCTCGGATGATGTTGCGCGTACTGATGTGTACCATGAGAGGTCTACGGGGGCTTGACCCATGCGGGCGCCGAAGTGACGGCATGGGTATCTCCTTCCTTCCTTTTTGCCCCAGTTCCTCCGACTCTTTTAGCATTGGTACTTGTGGAGGAAACGTAATCGAACTTCCCTCTTTTCAACCCTACTTCGATTCTTTCCCCGGTGAATACCAAGTCTGCGAAGCTGGAAGACATGTAGCCTACCAACTTCTCATAGTAAAACACTGGCAAGGTGTCTACCATCATGGTAATCATCTCCCTTTCGACCATGGGAGGGGCCACTTGTGCCGCCAGGTCTCTCCACCGTTGTGCGTATTCTTTAAAGGTCTCACCTTCCTTCTTAAACATATTCTGTAGCTGAGTGTGATCGGGAGCCATATCAGAATTATACTGATATTGCCTTAGGAAAGCAGTAATCAAGTCCTTCCAAGTACGGATGCGGGAAGCTTCCAGATTAGTGTACCAAACAACCGCGGCTCTAGCCAAGCTATCTTGGAAAAAGTGTATTAACAACTTTTCATCCCTAGAGTGTGCCCCCATCTTGCGACAATGCATCTTGAGATGGTTCTTAGGACAAGTCGTCCCTTTATACTTGTCAAAATCAGGCACTTTGAATTTTGGGGAGATGACGACATTTGGTACCAAGCAAAGATCCGTCATGTTCGCGAACGAATAGTCACCAAAGCCTTCAACAGCCCTCAATCTCTCCTCGAGGAGATCGAGTTTCCTTCTTTCTTCGGCCGCCGGGGGTGGACAAGAATATTGGTTGTGCTGTGAGGTTGGGCTGAGGCAAAGTGTTGGGTGCCAGCCCCTCGATGGGGGTCGGGGGGTAGAAATCGACATCCCCTTGGGCATACTCTTGATGATCTTCGTGGACCTCGTCGGGCTGTCGAGGAGGCTCCCCTTCAAGGATGGGGGAAGAGACATGACCCACGTCATCCTGCATGACTGGCGGCGTGTAATTAGGCGGCAATCCATAAGGGTAAGCCACCCGGTTGTATCCCAAATGGGGGTTGCTGTTGTGCCCCAGTGTGCTCCTTCCTCGTCCTACCGCATTTGGGGGAGGATGGTGCGCGGTAGCTAGGAGAGTTGGGTCTGCTTCGGTAGCCGAACTAACAGCGGCAGCGGTGGCCATGTTTTTCTCCATGAGTTGCCTCATTCCTAGCATGGCCTCCATCATGTAAGCCATTTGTTCTTTCAGAGCCGACATGTCGGCTTTCATCTATTCCTGTGTCTCCTCTTGATCACCCATCGTTCTAGATTTGGATCTGCTGCGATAGGGATGCCTTGGGGAGCATTTAGTTATGGTATTTTTCCTAAAAAACCAAATGTGAGGAGTAGGTAAAAAATAAGGAATGCATGCTAGAGATAAAATGCAGGAGTGATTTGATTCGCACTGACTTTGAAGCAAAAACATGGGATAAACTCATTTTATTCAAAAAGTTATAACTAGTCAAGATCTGAGTGACAATACAAGCTTCCTAGCGGTTTCTAATTATATGGGCCATTAAATCTATCATATGCTGACAATAGCCGAGAAGTCCGTGGATCTCCTCGGGGGCGGAGTAGGTGTCTGCCATCGCTTTGGCCTTGGCTAGCATTCGGGAAAGTTCTTGACTCCCGTTCAAGGTAAGAGCAAACGGTCCATCCACATTGTTGCCTCTTGATGTAACGAGTCGATCACCCTTCCTCTAGCCTCCTTTTCCACGTACACTTGGGCATACTCGTCCGCCACTCTATGCTCGTGGGCCGTGGCTAGATTTAGTTCTTTTTCGTACCTGCTGACGATGGCTAGCATGTTGGTCTCTGTTTTGCATAACTGCTGAGACAAGTTTCTTTTGGACTTTGAGAAAACCTTCAACTCATCTTTCGTGATTGGTCCCTTTCCTCTCTCCGGAGCTTAAGCTCGCTGTTGCTGCCCCACAGAGCCCCTCGGAACTTGTTCCGGTTGTGCTTTTCCCTACGAGCCCTCTTGGTTTCTTATTCCAAGGCTTTGGTGGTAGCTACATTTATATCTCTCAGTTCGGCATTCTCCTTACGAATCTTCAGAGCTGCTGACTTGAACCTTTCTTTGACTGTTTGGGCTTGCTCGAGTGCTGTCCTAAGGGCCTGCACCTCTTCGTCTTCCTCTGGTGCCTCAACTTCTTCCCTTTTAGCGGTTCTCAAACTCAGAAGTCAATCCAAACCTTGCACGTGGGCTTTCAACCACTTATGGTAACCACCGATGGGCCCATTGTTACTGCCCCTGAGCTCCTTGTCCTTCTTTTGCAACACCTCCCATGCCTTACAGACCTTCTGAAGTGTCTCCATGTTGGTCTTATTGAAACCTTGTGAAATGACAGGCGCAATCTCTTCCTCTAGTGGTGCCCCTCTCATAGGGTAGCCAAGTTGCCTTATAGCATGAACGGGATTATAACTGATGCAACCCCTCGTCCCCATAAAGGGAACATTCGGAAATCCTCCGCATGAAATAAGAACCCCAATTCTTTCTTCTTTCCATTGAGGGAACCAGTTGACAGATGCTCCTTCTTTGTTTGCTAAAAGTTGGTCCCAATTTGCCCCTCCTTTCTCTGTGCATGAATGGTGGCTTTCTAGCGGGCAAGCATGCCTCACCTCTTGGCGAAAAAGGTGTGAAACTAACCATACATAAAGAGCCGGAGTGTAGCAAACAATCCTCGTACTGCTCTTCTCACATCTTCAGTCGAAGGTGTCATATAGGTCGGCTAGCATAGTGACAACCGGGCTTTCCTTGTGGTCATGATAGGCGAGAAAAGCGTCGATTGCTGCTAGGTCCACCAACCCATCCACATTTGGAAAGAGGACTCCTCCGAAGATCAACAGAGCGAGAATGTCTATGAACGGGGCCCATTCGCCTCTACCTGCCAAGATTCTTGCTTTTGCCTCCAAACATTTTCTCGGTATTCCAACCACCCCATTTTCGACTTGCTTTCTGTGGTCTAATTCCTGCGTCGAGATTTGAACTATCTTAGAAATTCTAGCTAATGAGGGATAGAACCCTGAGAAGAGGTATGGTCTCCTTCCCCCTAGAGGGCATCCTAGGATCTCTTCAAATTCTTCTACCATGGGTGATAGCTGGAAGTCCCCAAAGGTGAAGCACCTCAATGGCTGATCATAATATTGGGCGAGGGAAGCAATGACCCCTATGGAGACTTCTACCATGGCTAGGTCCCAGATTTTATCGTAAGCTTTGCGAAAAGCTTGCCGCTGGAGCTGACCCATCAACTGCCCTAACTCTTTTAGACTGGTGATCCCTAGGCTCTTGACCTTGACTTGATAGAACCTCTTTTTAAGCGAAGGTGTTTGACTTGATCCCATGTTTTACTAAAGTGAAACAAAATCAGTGTGAATCAAAACTCTGATATCTATTATGGGTGGGATGGATGAATGCATGAAGAAATGCATATGATACAGATGCAATTTATGAACACGGGAGCCCGGGAAATTGTCTCCTTCTTAGATACAACGTCTTGGGGTAGCAAAGTGCCCGACATATGTATTTAAGAAGGTGACACGGACCCTCTGTTGGTTTGCCAAAGAGAGGGGATCAAGACAGAACCCGTGCATGATGTATATGCGAAAGGCGCAACATGGGAATGTACATAGTATGACAATATTCACAAAATATAATCAAAGGGGTACACGGCATTTGACTACATGCATGGCAGTGTGAAAAAATGGCACGCAGTGTGTTTGCTTCGTGCCCCTATTTTGGGGACCTACATGGGAGGGAGCTAAAAGGGCTTTTAGTGATATTTCCCAAGGTGGTCATATCTCACTTGATGGTCTCTAGAGGTATCATCCCCTTCGAAGAACATATTGTAGCAGTAGGGACTACTAGCAACAATATGTTATCAAAGAGAAAAACTCTAGATGAGGGTTCACTATAATCAAGCAAGTCGGAGACCTAGCATGATCACAGATTCACCTCCACTCCTTATGTTCCCACGAGCCCGGGTATATGGCCCTTTTTCAACTCACGCTCGGTGCAAATAGTGTTGGTGTTTGTGTGCATCAAATGAATAAATATTTACCTCATGCATACATTTTAAAGCGCACTAAAAGCATCAAAGAGTTATATACACAAGAACATAAGAAAAATAAAGGGAAACTAACAAAGGAGAAAGTCATGATAAAACATCGCATAAGATTAAATGGCCTAACTCTCTAAAAAACAGTCCCCAGTGGAGTCGCCAACTGTCGCAACCTACCCTTCGGCGGGAGGGCGAAGCATGACTCGCGGGTGCATCTTCCAAGAAAGGAATGCGCGCGGAGTCGCCACCAACGTTTATTTAAGGAAAACGTCGGAAAAACTGGAAAAAGACGTGGTCTACGAACTTTAAGTGAAAGGTTCGGGAGTTGTATTTACACATGGGGAAGGTATTAGCACCCCACACGTCCGTCACAAAAGACGGCAGCCTTTAATCCAATGTGCAAATGTGACTTCAATTTATGTTATTTTCCTTTTTTACGTTCTCATGTCTTTTTATGCCTTTTTATATTTTTATCTTTTTGTGGTCGACGAGGGGGTTTCCCTTGCTCCTACGTATTCCTCGATTGTGATAAGGAAATCAGACCTACGTAGTTCTTTGTAAACAAAGCGTTTGGTTAAGTTTAATTTTTTATCCTTTTTTGCAAGATATGTTTTTATTGAATGAAAGGTCATTTAAGGCGTTGGACCTTTAAACAATCTTTCAATTCTTTTTTAGAAGAGAGAAAACATTAAGGCGTTTGGACCATTAATGATCTTTTTATTTTTGTAAGAGGTAATAAAGTTACATGTTGATTTTAGGCCTTTTAGAAATCTACGTTTAACCAATAAAAGCGGAAAAGACCATTTCAAGGCGTTGGACCTTTAAAAATGGCTTTTTTAGGCGATGACAAAAAGTTTGGTTTATGAATTGATTTTAGCCTTAGTTTCACTTTGGTTGTTAGTCGATTCGATTAAGAAAGGAAAATACCAAAGAAAACGTTCGATTGATTTTTTTTTATTTATTTTACTAAAAGATATTTTTTTATTATTATATTATTATTTTGCCTCTTTTTGGTTTTAAACGTGGTTACGGTATGACCGAACGGTCGGAATTCATTTTAACAGAAATTAAAGGATGTTACAATACGAATGATCAGTGGAAATTTATTTTATTTTTTTATTAGGCGAGAAAATGACTTAAATAAATGACTAAAGCACGTCAAAAGGGGGTACGGAAAGTAAATGAAATGAAAATAAAAGCACGCGAAACAAATGAGGACCACTAAGGGTACATAGAATGAATTGAAAAACTCGATTTCGGGAACTTACCAGTTGAAGACCGAAGAACGACGAAGAACGAACGAAGAACGTCGAAGAACAGTTGAAAATCTTCGCGAAATCACCCACGGAAATGTCACGGAAGCGCCTCGGCTTGGATTTTCTTCACGGAAATAATTTTTCTCACTAATTTTAAGTGAATCTCACATACCAGGAGGGTTGAACCTTTTTGTTCTTCCCTTCTTCCCCTATTTATAGGAAAAGGAAGGAGGAGCTTGCCACCCAACTCGCCCAGGCGAGCTAGGTTGCTTCCTCCAGAAGCAACCGCCTTCTGGAGGAACATCCTGGAAGGCCCAAGTGGGCCTGGTTGCTATTTGCACCCCCTGTTTACTAAATACACCCCCTTGCCTTTTTTTGCTGATTCTTTTTCCGTAACGTTACGGAAACTTACAAATTTCATAACGATACTTACTTTCTTTCCATAATGTTACGGAACCTTACGGATTACGTAATCATCCCTTTTTCGCCTTCCGGAATGTTACGGAACTTTACGGGTTGTGCATTTACACTTCCTTTTGATTTCCGACATGTCACGGAAATTCACGGGTTGTGCAACAATGCTTTCTTTTGACTTCTGACATGCCATGGAACTTCACGAATTGCCCAATGATGGGTGCCAAGTACCTTGAAGTAGTCAAACGACAGTCGCATCCCAACAATGGATGGTCCCCGGACGAAATTAGGGTATGACAGTTCGCCAGTAGGCGGCCAACCACCGGGGGCAGGTGCAGATACATGAGTGTCTCTACCGGTTCAGCCTCAGTCAGCAGGGGCAGGGTTTCGCTCCTTTTGTATGCCCTACTCCAGAGCAATTTGGGGCAGAGGTCGCATGGCCCGGAGACTGGCCCGAGGCCCAGGCAGGGGAGGTGCCCGCAGGATCCCCCGATGAGGCAGAGGAGGCCCGTATGGATGAAGAAATGACTGACTTGCTTAATTTCTTGGGAGGAAGCGGAGCCACATGATCGAGGTCACCGCACTTTTGTTATTGACATTACTGCTTTCTGTTATTGTCTATATTGCTATTGACATTACTGTTTTCTGTTATTGTCTATATTGCTATTGACATTACTGTTTTCTGTTATTGTCTATATGGTTACTAACGTTGTTGTTATTATTTTTTGTTGTTTCTGTTTGGCGTTATGGCTCTCAGTTATTTCGTCACCGTTTTTTTGTGACTCACCATTTCGTGCGTTTTGTCGTTTACCTTGTGGTTAGACGTAAGTAGGTAGTGTGCGTCCTCGTCTGCACAACCTTTTCAGAGAGAAAAAGAAAAAAGGGGAGAGAGGAAATGAACAAATGATAATAACTTAAAAAGGGAAAAAGAGAGAAAAAAAGAAAAAAATAATAATAACTGGTCTAGCTGAAAAAAAAACAATATGCTTTTGAAAATAGATAACTTCCAACTTTTCTTTGAAAAAATTCACTGATCATAACCAGTTTTTGAAAAAAAAATGTGAATACACTTGAAGGGTGAATGTTGTAAAAATTTTCCAAACACTCAAAATAGACTCGGATGAATGCATAAATTGATAAAGGAGCATATTTTGGAAACACTTGGTTAACTTAAAATAGAGAAAATGAATCCTGAGCCCTAGTGTCACCTGACCATAAAAATTTGATGCTTGAGTGTCCACATGGGTGCATGCATGACCAGTTTTCCATAAAATTTCCAAATCATCATTGTTGCATGTGTATCATGGAAATAATGTGGGACATCCCCTTTATCCCCGAACCGCTGGCCAAACCCTAACAGATATCATGTCCAGCCGTTCTACAAGCCTTGAGCCAAAATCCCAACTTACCATAAACCTTGCCCTCGGAAGAAAAAAAAAGAAAGCAAAAGAAGAAAATTCCCAATCAAAGAGTGAGAGAAAGCAAGAACACAAAAGAAAGAAAATTCCCGATCAAGGATTGGAAGAAAATAGAAGAAATATGCAGAAAGGTCTTTGGACCAGACAACATCTGAACAATACAGAATTGTCACCAAGTAAACAAACAAGAAAAGAAAGGAAACCACGACCTAAAGTGGTCCTCTCCCTTTGATTGCCAACCAAAATCCTGTGCGTCGGTGGCTTGTTCACCTCGCACTAAACAAAAACAGAAAAGGAAAAGGCCAAAAACACTCAAAGCCAAATTTCCCACCAAAAAACCATTCCCGAGGAAAAGTCCTATTTATCCATGATCACGCATGTAATCTTTGATTTGATAGGAAATAATTTGCAAAATCAAGTCATGACATATCTATGGTTCGGAATTAGGATGAAACACTTACCCATGTGAGATTGATACACTTTGAGTGATTTTCTTCTATTTTTGTTGAACCCAGTGTGTCCTCTAAATGGTCATTTAGAAGCGAAATGCTAACATCCAAAGTCTCGTTTATGGTTATGAGAAAATTTCATCAGCATACTCTCCTTCCCCGGTAGACACATTGTTTTTCATCCAAAAAGCATATGTTGCTCTGATCAGTTGGAAGTTTTGTCTCCTTACTAAAGCATGTTTGCATTTTTAGTGAAGAAAACACCGAGACTATTTTAGTCTCACGGTTATCCAAAACTACATAGGTCTGAGTTCCTCATCAAAAATTGAGGATACGTAGGAGCAAGAGTCTCGCATTTGTCGGCCGCCCCACAAACTCTGTCATACTAACCCTGAGGTCATTTGACAAGCGGACAAAAATTATAGTCATTTCGCACACCTTTTCACCATTCGGAGACAATCGTGTCCGATGGCACGCAGAGACAAATTATGGTCATTCTACGCCCTTTTGTCATCCAGAGGCGGCGAGCCCGATGACATGCGGAGACAAATTATGGTCATTTCGCACACCTTTTTGCCATTCAAAGACAATCGTGTCTGATTACACGCAGAGACAAATTATGGTCATTCTGCACCCTTTTATCATCCAGAGGCGGCGAGCTCGATGACATGCGAAGACAAATTATGGTCATTTCGCACACCTTTTTGCCATTCGGAGACAATTGTGTCCGATGGCACACAGAGACAAATTATGGTCATTCTGCGCCCCATTTGTCATCCAGAGGCGGTGAGCATGCAGAGAAAAATTATGGTCATTCCGCACACCTTTTCGCCATTCGGAGACAATCGTGTCCGATGGCATGCAGAGACAAATTATGGTCATTCTACGCCCTTTTGTCATCCAGAGGCGGCGAGCCCGATGACATGCAGAGACAAATTATGGTCATTCCGCACACCTTTTCGCCATTCAGAGACAATCGTGTCCGATGGAACGCAGGGACAAATTATGGTCATTCTGTGCCCTTGTCATCCAGAGGCGGTGAGCCCGATGACATGCGGAGACAAATTATGGTCATTCCGCACCTTTTTCCATCCAGATACGATCGTGTCCGATGGCACGCAGAGACAAATTATGGTCATTCTGCGCCTTTTGTCATCCAGAGGCAGCGAGGCCGATGACATGCGGAGATACCTTATGGTCATCCGCGCCTTTTGTCAATTGAGAGGAACGAGTTCGGCGGTATCAGGATGATGTTGGTCGTTCGACGTTGATTATTTTCAAAATTTTTGCAGGTTCCGCTGGCGGGGAGATTGACCGGCCGAATGATGTTCTGCTCGAACGAAATTAGTGTCTTATCTTTACTTCCTTTTTATCTCCAATAAAAGACAAGTAAAGAGGGGCAACTGTCATACCCTAATTTCGTCTGGGGACCATCTGTTTGTTGGGATGCGACCTTCGCTTGACCACTTCGAGGTACTTGACATCCATTGTTAGGCGATCCGTGAAGTTCCGCGACATGTCGGGAGTCGAAAGGAAGCATTAATGCGCAATCTGTAAAGTTCTATAACATTCCAGAAGCCAAAGAAGGGACGATTGCGTAATCCGTAAGGTTTCGTGCCATTACGGAAAGAAAACAAGTATCATTACGTAATTCGTAAAGTTCTGTAACGTTACGGAAAAAGAGTCAGCAAAAAAGGGCAGAGGGGGTGTATTTAGTAAACAAGGGTGTACAAATAGCAATCAGGCCCACTTGGGACTTCCAGGATGTTCCAACAGAAGGCGGTGCCTTCTGGTGGAAGCAACCCAACTCGCTTGGGCGAGCTGAGCGGCAACCACCTCCCTCTTTTCCCCTATAAATAGGGGAAGGAGGGCAGAACAAATTCGTTCAACCCTCCTGGTATCTGAGAATCACTTAAAATTAGTGAGAAAAATTGTTTCTGTGAAGAAAATCCAAGCCGAGGCACTTCCGTAAAGCTTCCAAGACGTTTCCGTGGGCGATTTCGCGAAGGTTTTCCACCGTTCTTCATCGTTCTTCGTCGTTCTTCAGTCTTCAACCGGTAAGTTCCCGAAATCGAACCTTTCAATTCATTCTATGTGCCCTTAGTGGTCCCCACTTGTTTCACGTGCTTTTATTTTTATTTCATTTACTTTCCGTATCCCCTTTTGACTTGCTTTAGTCATTTATTTAAGTCACTTTCTCGCCTAATCAAAAAATAAAATAAGTTTCCACCGATCATTTGAGTTGTAATATCTTTTAATTTCTATTAGAATAAAATCCGACCGATCTTTCATGCCGTAACCACGTTTAAAACCAAAAAAAGGAAAAATAATAATATAATAATCAAAAAAATATCTTTTACTAAAATAATCAAAAAAATCAATCGGATGTTTTTCTTTGGGATTTTCTTTCTTAATCGAATTGACTAATAATAAAAGTGAAACTAGGCTAAAATGAATTCATAAACCAAGCCTTTGTCATCACCTAAAAAACCATTTTTAAGGTCCAACGCCTTGAAATGGTCTTTTTCGCTTTTATTGGTTAGACGTGGATTTTTAAAAAAACCTAAAATCAACACATAGCTTTGTCACCTCTTTCAAAAAACCACGAGATCATTAATGGTCCAATGCCTTAATGTTTTCTCTCCTTTCAAAAGAATCGAAAGATCGTTTAATGGTCCAACGCCTTAAATGACCTTTCATTCAATCAAAATATATCTTGCAAAAAAGGATAAAAACAATTTAACCAATGTTTAGTTCTCAAAGAACTACGTAGTTCTGATTTCCTTATCACAATTGAGGAATACGTAGGAGCAAGGGAAACTCCCTTGTCGACCACAAAAAGATAAAAAAATACAAAAAGGCATAAAAAGATATAAGAACGTAAAAAAGGGAAAATAAAACAAATTGAAGTCATGTTTGCACACTTGATTAAAGGCTGTCATCCCTTGTGACGGACGCGTGGGGTGCTAATACCTTCCCCGTGCATAAATATAATTCCCGAACCTTTCACTTAAAGTTCGTAGACCACGTCTTTTTCTGATTTTTTCTGACGTTTTCCTCGAATAAACGTTGGTGGCGACTACGCGCATTTTCCTTTCTTGGAAGACGCAACCGTGAGTCTCGCGTCGCCCTCCCGCTGAAGGGTAGGTTGTGACACTTATCAAGTGTTCTTATTAACTTTTTGTAACATCACTTTATAAAGTCAGGAATGGCTTAGTGTTAAAAAATACTTAGGTTTTTAGATTTAGGGAGAGTCTAAAAAGATACTAGAAGCGGTGTTAAGAATACTTGTAAAGCCAAGAATGGTAGGTTAAAATACTTGTTTGTAATCATTTATTGATTAGTTGAACCCTATACTAGTGGGTAAAGGAGAACTGGTGTAACAATCTGCCTCATCGCTACAATATCCCTATTCTAAACCGTGTAAATTTCAATTTTTAAATGAAAACTCTATTAATTTGCTTATGAAAATGAGAGTAAATTTTTTGCGATATACGTTCACCAAACAACGCACAAATACTTGAATGATATATATATATATATATATATATATATATATATATAGAGAGAGAGAGAGAGAGAGAGAGAGAGAGAGAGATATATATTAACTCAATACACATCATTCACATGACGGAAAGTAAATTAGTTCATACATATAATTAAATTTGTGATTTGCATCCTCAATTCAAAAGAATTATAGAACCAGCTACGAAGGAGTCAATTACCAAAACACAACTCTCTCCCAAAATAATCCCAGCATCATCACGTCGGCTTGGCGGCTCCAACAAAATAATCTTTCTCCATATAATCTATTGTTGCCCATTTGTTCCCATGAACAATGGTTCACGATCATCACAGGTATCAATCACACAGTACAAAAATTATAAGGCTGAGTTTATTATAAAATAAATCAACACAAAATCAAATGAGCATGATCAGTAAGAAAACATTAGCAAATACCGTAATCATACACAAATATGCATTAGTCCAACATTCACTCAACAAGTAATCATTAGCTTTCCATAATTCCAATCAATCATGCTCAGTATGATGCATGCACCTAACCTCAACCCTCAAATGCAATGTTGTACCATTCATCAGGAAATAGCCTAAGTGTGTCCTCATGACACTCTCACTTAGGAAAACTAGGCAACACATGTCGAGGTCACCCTGTCGAGCACAGACAACTCCCCCCCCCCCCCAATGGTGATCAACCTAAGTATTAAGGGAGTTCCAAATCAAGTGACATGTCCCCAAGTACAAGTATTTCCTCTCATGAGAAACTACAAGTACTTCCTGTGACATGTCCCCAAGTACAAGTAATTTCATGCAATATGATATATGAAACATGGGCACCATCAATGCACTAACCGTGGATAATTAAAGATTTTAAGTTATCCCCCTCCAAAGATGCTTAAAACTCTTTAATCACTCTATTTTCTCCACCAGGGATATCCATCATGGTCATTGCACCCCCCCCATGTACATATACAACATACATCCATCACAATGACATTATCAACATCAACATCATCTCATCTTAATGTCATTATCATCCTCAACATCATTTGATCTCAATATCATCATCAACATCATCTCATCTCAATATCATCATCAATATCAACATCATCTCACATCAACAGTATCATAAACATCTACATCATCTCATATGATCATGATCATAAACATCAACATCATCTCATGTCATTATTATCATAAGCATCAACATCATCTTATATCATTATTATCATAAACATCAACATCATCAACAACATCATATATATATATAAATTCTTATGTCTGGGATTCACACTTCCCAGGTCTTCAGACAACACAAGTCTCATACAACAACAATTTCATTCACAATTTCAATCATCAATAACAATTAAACTGCATCCCATTACTCAAAAACATAGTTTTTCTTAAAAATTAGCATGCAACAGGGATAGACATACATCACTATAGCTGGGTTTCCTGACCCTAACTATGGTGTCAAAGCGATAAACCAAAATAAACTCCCATTTTCTATCATGAGGTCTTCGTCAGCTCCTCTCTGTGACGCTCATAGGCCTCTCATGTTCATGTTTGTCAATCCAAATGCAAAGTTCTATATACCAAATAAAAGGAAATTTAGTATATATTTCAAAAACAAGGTTAATATCAATATTTGGGGTCAAATACCCCTATCAAAACAAAAAGGGCTAAGGGGTGTTTTAGTTTCTACTATATAGAGACGTCATTTTGAAATTTCAATCATGCCAATGTAACCGGGTTTCAGCGAAGGTCATGAAAACAACATCAATTTTGTAAAAAGACAACTTTTAGAACATCTCATTTTCAAGGGTTTTTCAAAGGAAGTGTAAAAATATCCTATTACAGTATCCAAAACACAAGAGACACTAAGAGAAGTTCAAACTAACTAAGAGAAAGGCATAGAAGTTCAGATTACCTCAAGAGAAACTATGAAATAAAGGCTTGAGATCTTGGTCTCCACCAAATCCTTAAGGTGGATTCTGAGGATTTTGCTCCGATTAAAGTGTTCATCTTCGTGCGGTGGTCCAATGGCAAGCAACGGCAACTCGTGGTGGCCACTGGTGGTTATGGGTGGTGGAGAAGAAGGGGTTAGGGTTTTTGGATGGAAATCTTAGAGAGAAAGCCAAAACGTGAAATTTTGCACTATTGAATGTATTTTTAATCTGCAGATCTCGCTAAGCGAAAATCCACTTTTGGCACTAAGCGCGGCCTCTCGCACTGAGTGAATTACTTCCTCGGGTTGGAATTGTGCTTAACGCGCCTATCTGTCTAAGTGAGTTTCCCTCCTGGGTTGGGGATTGTGCTTAGTGTGCCTGTCTCGCTAAGCAAATTTCCCTCTCGGGTTGAGAATTGTGCTTAGCATGCATGTGTCGCTAAGCATATTTCCCTCTCTGGTTGGGAATTGCGGTTAGCGTGCATATCTCACTAAGTGAGCTGTCCAAAAATGTTATCTTGTTATTTTTTCTTTGGTCTGATTATTTCCAATGGACGACCAATGTTTGTCTCTACTATCTTTGTTATTGCAAAAACAAATTATCTTTTATATACACACTCTATTCAACCCCCCCCCCCCCCGGTAGTGTGTTTCTTGCAGTCCGGTAGTGTGTTTCTTGCAGTTTCAGTTTCCGCATAAAATTCTCCAAAATAATGGGAAAGAATGGCTTAATTCCAGTCTAAATGGATAAAGGAATGTAAGAAATGATAGTAGCTTCATTTTAAGGAACCTACTACAATAGAAAGATGCCCGAGTATCATTAGAAGTCAAGAGATTCCAACTAATTTTTAGAATAGTTTCTTTGTTAATAAGCTTGAGAGGTCTAATACTAAGTCCTCCCATTTTTTCCAAAGATATAGTCACCATTTTTCTTTTATCTACGTCTCCCACCCAGATGAAATTTCTAACTGACTTATCAATCATAATCAAAGTATCAATGGACCAAGCATAAGTATGAAAGTTGTATAATGACATACTTTGAACAATGGATCTAACAACTTGAACACGACCCATAAAGGAAAGGAGAGAACCTTTCCATGATCCCCGTTTCAATTTGATTTTGTCAATTATAGGCTGCAGAAAAATAAATTAGATTTACCTTGGAAGATAGGCACCCCAAGATAAATGAAAGGAATAGATCCTTGAGAAAAAGTACCCATAGTGTCTTTGATAACCCTCAAGCGGTTTCCTTCGTGGTTGGAATAGAATTTTCACATAGACAAGTTTAGTGATTGGTCTAAGGAAGCTCCATAGTTCTTAAATAAAGCCATCAGGTCATGTAGGCTCTCTTTAATACCTCTCTAAAAGACTAAAATGTCATGGCGAAGGATTCATATTAGGAAGGATTCAACCATGAAGAAAGAATTGAAGAACCGCTTAGAGTACATCATCCCCGAGAATATTCCAAAAATGTTGACATAATGAACCTTCAAAGCCATCAGGGCCAAGAATGCAATCTCCATTTAAGCCAAAGAATGCCCTCTTAGCCTTGGAATAGGAATTAAAATTTATAAGAAAGCAATTGTCTTTTGAGGAAATGAGAGAGAGAATAGTATGAGCAATCAAATCATAAGGGATGCAACAATTCTCACCAACATAAATGTTGGTAAAATAGTCTAGAACCTCTATTTTCAAATCTAGTTGAGAGGTTAACAGGGAGTCTCCATTACGAAGTATAGAAACCGTTTTGATGTTTGATGTACCTGAGTCATGTGAAAATAAGATGTATTACAATGGCAATTCCATTTCACAAAGCCTTTTCCTTCCAAAAAGTCTCATGCAAGAGAGAGCTTGATCAAGATCTAATTGGGCTTTAGCCTCATTGTCCTTCCAAGCATCACAAAATACAACATGACTAATTTCATACTGGATAACTTCAATAGGTTTATAACAAGAATTAACTTTATCATGAATATCACCAAAGAAAGATTTATTTAGATTCATAATTCTGACTTTAAGCTTGCATATTAAGACAAACATAGGACAACCAACAAATTAATGGCTCCAACCTTTTTCAATAACCTTTTCATAGTTAACATGTTCTAGCTATACTTTTTGAAACATAAAAGGAGAAGGGCCAAGCTTTAGACCTTGTTGAAGAGACAAAATGATGCAATCCTACCCCGCAAGGGCATTGGCTAGAAGACTCCAAGTAGATTGGGCTAGAGATCCAAGGAAAGGCCCTAGGGTTCTCATGAGCCTTAGGGTAGATTTCGAGCCCATGGGCTAAGTATGAGCCCGCTTATCTTTGTAAATATTAGAATAGGTTATTCCTTCGTCTAGGCCTTGTATTTTGGCCATTCTAGTAGTATAGGGTTTTAGCCTTGTATTTCGGGGCATTTTGAGTTGTCTTTGTAATAAGGACTTTTTTTTGTTATTTTCATGTTTTTTGTCATGGGGGTGAGCTTAGCTATTATAGGGCGTGTGTAGCTAAGCTCTAGCTTCTCATCTCAAGGAGGTGAGCTTAGCTATTATAGAGGTATGTGTAGCTAAGCTCTAGCTTCTTAAGGAATCTTCTTAAGGAAGCTTCTCAAGGAGGTGAGCTTAGTTATGAGAGGGGTGTGTGTAGCTAAGCTCTAGCTTCTCAAGGAAGTTTTCTCAAAGAAGCTTCTCAAGGAAGTTTTCTCAAGAAAGCTTCTCAAGGAAGCTACCTAGTCTATAAATAGAAGCATGTGTAACACTTGTTGTAACTTTGATGAATGAGAGTCTTGTGAGACACAACTCAAAGTTCAACTTCTCTCCCTTTTTCTTCCTTCAATTTCGTGCTCCCCCTCCCTCTTTCTCTCCCTCTTTCTTTTCCTCCATTGAAGCATCCTCTCCAAGCTTCTTATCCAAGGCTCATCTTGGTGGTGAAGCTCCTTCTTCCATGGCTTATTCCTTAATGGATGGCGCCTCCTCTCACCTCCTTTCCTTTGTCTTCCGCTGCATCTCCATGGTGGAAAATCACCATTAAAGGACCCCATTGAAGCTCAAAGATCCAGCCTCCATAGAAGCCCCACAAGCAAGCTTCCATCAATTGGTAATCAGAGCACAAGAGCTTCAAGTAGGTGCTCCTTAAACCTCCATTAATTTTTTTTCTTTGCCTTCTCTTCCATTGTTGTTTCTTAATTTTTCTCCATGTATCTCCTCACATGTCTTGTTCTAAATGTTGTTAACATGATTCTTTAGAGTTTCCACCGATTAAACTTGCTATAGAAGTTAGATTTGATTTTCTATGGTTCAAATTTCTTGTTCTTGTTCTTGAACCATGAATTGTGTTGAGTTTAGGTTCCTTTGAGTTTTGTCTTGTTATTTTTTGTGGCTGAAACCTAAACCATAAAATTCTTACAAAAATATTAAAGTAGAAGAAAACCTCATAAATCTAGAGTGACTTGTTCACCTATTGTAGTTTTGTCATAGAAGTCATGTCTAGTCATGAAACTTGTCACATAAGATTTCTTATGTTGTGCTGAATTTTATTTTCTTGTTTCTTTGTCTAACTCATTTGTTCATGAGTGTATGAAATTCTTTTAGCCTATTATTTGATTTGAGTCAAATCTTTCATGTTAATTAGTCCTTAACATGTTCATGCAAAATTCTTAGAGAGTCTTTGATTGTGAACCTTTTCTTGAACTTTTAGGTTTCTTTATGATTGTGTCTATTGTGAATTTGAGTTTTGGTGATTGAATTGCTGGCTGAAATGTTGATCCTAAGTGAATATTGAACTCCGAAAACTGTGGTAAACAATCCTAGTGAGTTCAACATACATAGGAAGGTTGAAAGTAAGCCCAAGGCAATCAATATACCATGCTTAAAGAAACAAATCGCTGGTGCTGGCAGCTTGGACATACAAACTTGTAAAAATTACTGAGAATTGGTTACTTCGAATTTTGAGCTAAACTTTTTACTGAATTTTATAGACATCTGGAAAAAAGTTATAAAAAAAGAAACAAGTGATTTGGATAAAAGGAAAAAATACGAAAAATCGCACAAGTTGGCAGGAAAATCAGTATCCAGAAAAAAAAGGTGAAAGGGAAGGGTGCTTGTTGTTTTGGCTCAAAATTTATTCTATAATTGGAAATTTCAATTCAAAATTAGTGTGAAGACAAGTGCCAAAGCTAGAGTTTTGTTGAGCCTTTTTTTTCAGTTTTTTTTTACTCTACTCTAGAGCCATTCTAAGTTTCTCTTTGAGTCCTAGCTTGCTTCTATGTCCTTTTCATTGCTTTAATTGTTGAATAATCCTTGAAAAATTGTCTTGTTAAAACTCCATTGGTTTAGCTTTCATTTCATTTTTTTTGGTCTTTGGTTATTGCTTGTCTCTTTGTTTCCTTGTTTGTGGGTTGCCATATAGGGAATTGGAAGGAGGATTGGTGCCATCCCTTGAAGAATTTCAGTCCAGAAGCAAGGGGCCAACCGCCTTAAGAGCTATTGGACTAAGAAGCACTCCAAATTGAGTGAATCACCAAAGAGAGAACAACCACCAAAATTGAGGACCGTTTTGTAATTTTGTAATTTGCAATTTACTTACCTTCATTGCTTTCAAGTTTTTGTAACAAAAAGGCCTTTCATTGGAAGTGTGTTGGGAGCCTCCAATAGGTTACCAAACTTCCATTTGTGTGTAATAATTTTAGGCAATTTTTACTTAGGATAGTGAGTGTTTTGTTGGGAACCTTGAATGTGGTCATCCAAACACTCTTAGGATTCACCTAGTTTACATTTCTTGCTTACTTTCATAGCTTATTTCTTTTACCTTCCATTGTCAAACCGCCTAGATAGCTTGCATTTTACCAATTAGTTTTTTTACCTTATCTTTCACACCTCTTTAAGTGTTTATTTGGCTAGTTTCAACCATAGTTTCTTTTACCTTTTGTTTTCAAACCTCCAACAAGAAAGAACCACAACTTAGGAACCAACATGAGTCATCATTCATCTAGTGTTAATGGCGAGGGTACTAGTCATAAAGACCCTTTATCTAGAATCTTAGATGAGTTGAGTTCCCTCAAGTTATGGAAAGAAAAACAAGAGAGAAAAGAAAAAGGAAAAAAAAGAGTGGAAGAAATAAGTCA
Organism: Glycine max; assembly: GCF_000004515.6. Classification (NCBI taxonomy): domain Eukaryota; kingdom Viridiplantae; phylum Streptophyta; class Magnoliopsida; order Fabales; family Fabaceae; genus Glycine; species Glycine max. Next base: position 26,191,467 of record NC_038251.2, on the reverse strand, counting down.
AGATGAAAGAAAGAAAATAAGAGAGGAAGAAAGAAGAAAAATAATGAAAGAAATGAAAAGAGAAAAATATGCCTCCTATAGTAGTCATAACTCTTGCAAGAGCCTAAGTGAAGAAATTCGTGACTATTACGAAGGAAGGCATAGGTCACATCTTAGACCTCACTCCCATAGAAGAGAAAAGGAAAGAAAGCCTCAAGAGGCTAACATTAGCCTCTCATACTTCCATGGGAAGGACAATGTAGAGGCTAACTTAGATTGGGAAATAAGGGTAAAGCAACAACTTAAAAAGAAGTCTACTTCAAAATCTTATGGCTCTCACTCTTATCCAAAGAAAGACCAAGGTCAAGGCATCTTAGGGGTGACACCTTCTATGCCCAAAGATGATAAGGGGAAGGCAATAGAAAAGCAAGCCCCTAAGGCTAGTATGCAAGAGAAAACTAGCTCTATAAAGTGCTTTAAATGTCTTGGAAGAGGACACATTACTTCTCAATGCCCCACCACAAAAACCATGATTATGAGGGGCCAAGACATTTATAGTAGCCAAGATGAGGCTACTACTTCACCTTCCTCTAGTGAAAGTGAAGAAGCAAAAGGGGAAGAATCTAGTGAAGAAATCTACCCCCAAGAAGATGGACAACCATTAGTGGTTAAAGAGAAGTGTAAGGAGGTAAGTGTCTCCTCCAAGAGGTTATCTAATAAGGAAACTCATTTTACAATAAAGACAAACATTAAAGAAACTTTCCCTCTTAGACAACCTCCACATTTTCTCTTTTGTAAAAAGACACTTGCTAGCATTGCCACACCTCTTGGGCTTGAGTTTATTCCTCAAGTAAAGAAGTTGTTGGATGAGGGTTTGGTTCGCAAGAGCTTAAATCCTTGTGCTTTTTTGGTGCCCAAAATAGGTATTATTAGGCACCAAGTCCCTAAAATAGGTGGTATGATGAATGTTTTGAGTGGTGCAACCCTCTTTTGTAAAATCACTCGTACACCTAACATCTTCATGGTGTGTGTACATAGGGACCCATTAGGTAGGTTTGTTCTTATTTTTAGTTTCAATACAAACTTAGGTACTCATATGGGACACCTTAGGTTTGTCATACTTTTTGGTAGGAATAATCAATATGAAAATACAGAAAAATGTATGTTTTATTGCGTTACTTTTCTTAATTTTTCAAATAGTGATCAACGGGTTCCCATGAACCCTAAGAGAATAAAGGTCATTCCTGAGTGGCTCACTCCACCAAGTATAAGAAAAATTTGGGGCTTCCATGACTTAACAAACTTTTACAAAAGGTTTGTCCCATATTTTTCTATACTTGTAGCACCACTCATTGAGTTGGTGAGAAACCATGTTCCTTCATGGGAAGATGCCCAGGAAATGGGTTTTCAGACCTTACCTTACTTCAACATACCAAACACCACTAATACATGTGTTTTTGTTCTTTTTACAGGTGTTGAGGGAAGGAGCCCAGAGTATGATGAAACTCGGGATTTGAGGTCAAATCCTTTCCAAGGTGGAGGGAATGATGCAATCCTACCCCGCAAGGGCATTGGCTAGAAGACTCCAAGTAGATTGGACTAGAGATCCAAGGAAAGGCCCTAGGGTTCTCATGAGCCTTAGGGTAGATTTCGAGCCCATGGGCTAAGTATGAGCCCGCTTATCTTTGTAAATATTAGAATAGGTTATTCCTTCGTCTAGGCCTTGTATTTTGGCCATTCTAGTAGTATAGGGTTTTAGCCTTGTATTTCGGGGCATTTTGAGTTGTCTTTGTAATAAGGACTTTTTTTTGTTATTTTCATGTTTTTTGTCATGGGGGTGAGCTTAGCTATTATAGGGCGTGTGTAGCTAAGCTCTAGCTTCTCATCTCAAGGAGGTGAGCTTAGCTATTATAGAGGTATGTGTAGCTAAGCTCTAGCTTCTTAAGGAATCTTCTTAAGGAAGCTTCTCAAGGAGGTGAGCTTAGTTATGAGAGGGGTGTGTGTAGCTAAGCTCTAGCTTCTCAAGGAAGTTTTCTCAAAGAAGCTTCTCAAGGAAGTTTTCTCAAGAAAGCTTCTCAAGGAAGCTACCTAGTCTATAAATAGAAGCATGTGTAACACTTGTTGTAACTTTGATGAATGAGAGTCTTGTGAGACACAACTCAAAGTTCAACTTCTCTCCCTTTTTCTTCCTTCAATTTCGTGCTCCCCCTCCCTCTTTCTCTCCCTCTTTCTTTTCCTCCATTGAAGCATCCTCTCCAAGCTTCTTATCCAAGGCTCATCTTGGTGGTGAAGCTCCTTCTTCCATGGCTTATTCCTTAATGGATGGCGCCTCCTCTCACCTCCTTTCCTTTGTCTTCCGCTGCATCTCCATGGTGGAAAATCACCATTAAAGGACCCCATTGAAGCTCAAAGATCCAGCCTCCATAGAATCCCCACAAGCAAGCTTCCATCACAAAAGCAAGGGAGTGTGATCTGTTTATGATTTGGGGAGAGTGAGGCATGAAATATAATTCCATAAAGATAGACTTTCATCATTGCAAAAGGATCTATCAAGGTGCATGTCAATGCACTTGGATTCATGTCTACTATTCAACCAAATATAATAAACACATGTGGATCATAAATCAATAAGCTAACAAGCACCTGCCTAAGAGTGGAATTCAAAGCAAAAGATGGGAAGAGGTAACTAACCACCCCTCTTTCATGAGCACCCATTACAGCCTTGAAGTATCCTAAGAGATGCCAAGGTGTAACATTATTCTACATAACATCAGCTAATTCCAACCACAATTGCCTCCTCAAACCATAAGTTGTACAAGCATATACAACTAAGGGAAAAAAAGGAGTTCCATCCAAAATAACAGAGAATGAAATATGCTAGAACATAGAAGATATCGGCATAAGATTAAGAGTGAGGTTACAAAAAGCCCAAATATTTGGGAGAAGGGAACCTCTATCATTTGTTGCAAAAAAAAAATTAAATTCTTCGAATAAACAGGCGGAATAAAGGAAAAATTGACCCAGGGTTCTGCTATACAAAATAAATAGGTTTTTTTAAAAGAACATAGATTTGAGAGAAAAGAAAGTATGGATTGGTTAGCCACGCCTCTCGCATTCCAGTATAGGACCTTTGTTAAGAAATATTTTAGGAACCCATCCTTGAACAGGTTTTTGGTGTGAAGTACTCTTTATCTACTTGCTTTTTATTCCTGTAAAATTTCTTCTACTAGGATTTAGAGATCACCACTGTAAAATCTTTATCCTCTTTGGTAGAATCAAAACTACCATAGTGTTGATAGGACTCCCCTTATTTGGAATCTCTTCATCATCAATTGCATCTCCCCATAACCATGTAAGACGCTGCATATTTGTCACCATATTCGTTGTTGTACCATGCAAAAGTGACTCTGAATGTAAAGAATCATCACAAGATAAGGAGACATCATCCATTCTTGGATCAAGATCGAGTTCCTAGACTTGTATTACAATATTTTGCTCAATTCATCACCACAAGTATCAATAATAACCAACTCAATGGTTGTATTTAATCCTTGCATCCGATTAGGATTTTTGGAAGGTATTTCTCTCTCTTTCTTGCCCAAGGAAAAGCTAAACAAAGTTACTCTATATTTGAGCTTTATTGTCTATCCATTCGCTATGTATTATTGAATCATTGTATTTATTCAAACTCTTTGTTTGTGAAAGCTAGGAGTGGCTTAGTGTTAAAAAATACTTAGGTGTTCTTAGATTCAGTGGGAGTCTAAGGTAGTGTCAAAAGTGGCTAAAAGAATACTTGTATAGCTAAGAGTGGATGAATAAAATACTTGTTTTGTAATCAAAGTATTGATTGGTGGAACCCTTTATTGTTGTGTAAAGGAAAACTAGACATAGCTCTGTTTGAGTGAACCGGTATAAACCAAGTGTTTCTACGTCTTTCTTTAACGGTTTTATTAAGTATTCTTTTAGCATTCTCTGTCACCTTTTTCCTCATCAAGTGTTTACTTAAAAACTTTTTATAAAATTCTATTTCATATTTAATGGACAAGAGAACTTTGTTTTATCAAACTTTTGTCTTATCAGTGGATGACTCTAGTATCATTTTGAACTGTTGATAAAAGTTTTATTGCAAAAAGTTATTATCATTGATCAACACACTATTCATTTCCCCTTCTAGTGTAATTGTTCTTACTTCATAGAGCTGTTGTGTGAGTGGGAGAAAGCTTCCATCTGGGACCCAAAGTTTATTTCCTTCTTCCTCTTCATAAAGTCATCTTTTGAGTTTGAATAGGTAAGGGAAGCTTTATCCTTTTTTTTATACTTAGGTTATTGTGGATTGGTTTCAATGTTGTTGGAAATAAATCATGTTGTTTAAAAATGAAAGTTTGAGCATTTAAGGTTTTGAGTTTTGAAATTGGGGATTTGGATTATTTGATGAGTATTGGTGAAAAGTTCCTATTTGTGAAGACTTTTTTTTATTTATGTATTGGAATTGATAGAAAATGGTTTGGATTTGTTTTGGGATGATTTGAAAGCCATGAGAGGAAATTCTACAAAATTTTGAAATTTTGCAAAATTTGTGTCCAATGACTAGTCTGGGTTCCAATGACTAGTCTCGCGTCCAATGACCAATTTTGAGTCCAATGGTCAGTTTTGAGTCTAGTGGCTAGTTTTGATGTGGATGCGATTAATTTTTGTTTCCTTGTGTAAATTAATTTTTTAGTATGCTTGTTTTTGGTAAGCTTACACTTGCCTATGATGATCCCGTATCTAATGTACATAAGGGAAGATGGCTAAAAGGCGATCTCATTTCTTTCAAAGACTTCATGGATAAAAGTACTTGGACATGAAGATGTGATTTTTGTTTCTTGCTTCCTTTTTAGCGTTATGTATAGTGTTGATTGACTTAGAGTCTTACAAGTTTATCTTCAAAGGGTTGGCATGTCTACATATATGTTTTGAGGAGATTTGAGTTGCTTTGTTGTTGTTTAAGTTAATATCTACATATCATTTTCAGTTGTGCTTATATACCACATATTTTTTTATCTTGACATCTTGCGTTTTAGTTTTTAGTCTTTGAAACACAAAAAGTTTACAAGTATTTTCATTAATCAAATTAATTGAAGAGTTTTGAATGAATTAAAATTAAGTTTTCTGCTTAATATAGTTTTTAGTTCCATGTAACGGCGGTAGGTCGATACATTTATGGTATTAGAGCCAATCGTGAAATCTAAGGGGAATAGGTCTTTTGTGTCTTCTATTTTGTAGCTTTGGTTGTTTGTTCTGGTATGGGTATCTTCCAAGAGTTGAGCATGACATTTTGGGGGTCCTAGTTTCCTAGTTGTGTGTTGGACCTCTAACTTGAGTTAGGAAATCCTTTGGTTGTTTTGTCTAGTCTTTTAGAAGTGGCTACAATGCGATTGTGAGGCTAATCACCTCAAAATCGTGTTTGGGCACTAAAGATGGGAGGCGACGTTGTATGACAGACTTATTGAAAAGTAGGTCTTTAGTCTTCTTTGTTGTGTGTTATGAAATCATTTTTATGAGAGAATGATTGTTGGTTGTTGAACCATACTTAGTTGATTCTCTAAGAATATCACTAGTATGTGTTGTGCCTTAAGTACAATTATTCCCTGAAGAGAATCATTGTAGTCGATGGGTATGCATGTACAATCTCTCTATGATTCTAAATTAGTTCATATTATGAGAACCCTCGAGTCTATGATGCATCGATCAGATGGTTTGTGATATATGAAGACTTGAGTGAGGTTAAGATTCCCTAGACAGAGAACTTATCTTAGATACAATATGTTAAGACTAGTAATCCTTAGGCCAATACTGTGTGCTTAATGAGATTTCCTTTTTATAACCTAGGATGTTTTATAATATTTTCATTTTTATTTCCATATGTTTCTTTGGTGTTTTAACATGTTTTATGTAGTTTGAAACTGATTTTCTTTTGAAAATGAAGATGGTGTTTTACCGTTTTTCCCAAAGTGGTTTTTCAAATGTTTTGGATTTATAAGCCTAGTTTTCATCTATGTTATTGTGTCTCCTCATGTAAACATGTTTTAACTTTCTTGAAGTTTTCTAAAGTGGGTTTTTCTTTGAAAATGAAGATGTTTCTTTTAACCTTATTTACTTAAAGTGTTTTGTAATGGTTTGGTGTTTAAACTCATCCATTTATGTTGTTGTGTTTTCTCTCAATGGTAGTTTTTGCTTTCAAAATCGGTTCATTTTATTGATTTAGTTGCAATGTATTTCACTCAATTTTGCTTATCTCGTTTATGCTAAAGCAAACTACCTCTTTTGATGCATGACTAAGTTGTATGAGCCTATGTGTTCGAAAAATCATTTTGTGAAGTTGCTACCATATAGTTTTCCTTGTTTTCTTTACATTACCTTTAACCACTTATTAATATGGAAGTTAGTTGTGATGTATAAAGTACTTTTCTATAAAATCTTTGAGAACTTATTTCTAAAGATGAAAAAAAAATTTAGTGATTTCCTTATTCTCAATGACTATTTTTATTACTTCCTCATTGGTGGAAATCAATTTTAAGATATTTGATTCCATTTCATATGTTTCTTTAGTAGGATGTTGTTGTGTTGATTAGGGAGTATGAGATGTTCTTGTCAAGAATACACATGTTGTTGTGAGATGATGTCAAGCCCTTGTTTCGACCAAGCTGAGTTAGAAATGTGTAGGACTTTGATCCTCAACCTCTAGTAATATATTTTTAAGTGAACCATGAGATGATTCCATTAGTGGAGTAGTTTAGAGAGTATGCATGTTGGTTTTCCCTAGTAGTTAGTGGTGAGCGAAGTCAAAGCTTTAAGTGATGACTATTACCTAGTGGTTTCTAAGATAAGACCGTGTACCTTAGTAAGAGCTAGTATATCAATTTTGGTGTGAGGATGGATACCTTAGTAGAGATTATGACTGATAAAAATTGTTGAATCGATTCAAAACAAATAAAACTAGGAAATTTTGTAGAACAGGATTAACCTAGGTCGACTCAAATATATGATTCAGTATGGTTCTGACTTTAATTCACTTATAAACAACAACGGGAATTTCAACTAACAGTTTGTAGGCACTTGAAAGCAATGCAAAAACACATAACAGAAATGCGAAATATAAACTTAAACAAAGTTTTGGTTGTAGAACATAAATAGAATTGCACAAATAGGTTGTAAAATAGATTCAAAATCATCAATCCAATTCACCAAACCAATGCAAATCAAATTATCACAGTTTTGCAAAGAATAATCAAGTTGTGAAGGCTCAATCAATGTCATTAGAGTAAGGTCAATTAAATTAATCCCTAAATTCATTGAGATCACAAATTAGGAAAGGAATCTCAAACCTAATTCTTTTTCAATCCTATTCATATTCATAATCATGAAAATCAAAAATAGGATTGAAGAAAAAGATGAACATTCACACAGATTAGAAATACTAAACCAGAACTCAAATTCAGCCTTTCTTGGAGTGAATCCTTAGATTGATTAAGTGTTTAGCCTTCCATGATCATCACCAGTGGAAAAGCCACGAAATTTGTGCAAGAAAAAAGAACAGAGGTGAAAAAAGGAAGAAGAATGAAGAACAATTGAGAGAAAAAGAGAGAAAATAGTTTGATCCTAAAGCTTGCACAACAAGTAACTAAATCTGTTTTTTGTAAAAATGAAGTAATTAACTAACTAACTTCCACTAATATATATAGTTACTACTCAAAAGGAAGGGATGGGCCTTGATTAGGCCCATCTAATCTACCTAATTAAACTAATTACACAAAGCAAAGCCTAAATTTGCAGTCCAATTATTCAAGTGTAGAGGTTCTAATTTCCAAGCCCAATAGGACCCTCTAAATGGCAAAATTGACCCAAGCTTATTTCTGACAAAATTGAAGATCTTTTTCTTATCTTTCCAGGTACTGCTCACATGCTCCATTTGGATTTTTGTAGTGTCATACAGTCCCTGCACAAAAAAGATAGGTCAAGTAAGTACAAAAATCCAAAAATAAGCCACAATTATCAATTAAGCTCAATAATTTGTCTAAAACCAAAATTAAGCTAAAGTAAGAAAATAAGGGTCAAAGACATTTCAATTGAGATAAGAAGAATAGAAAATATTCAATTACAAATGCTCAATCAACGACCTGAAGAGTGAGAATAATGTTTTGAGGTAAGACCTTATAGTATAAGGAACTTGATGATGATTAGAGTGAGTAGAGTTATGAACCCCAGAGGAAACCCTATTATATCCTAGCAGTTGTTGGACAAGTGGCCTCAATAACTTAAGAGGAGGGGTGAATTACGTCTTACAAAATTTCCACTAACAAATTTTAACCCCCTTTTAAATGATAGGCTCAGAATGCAGAAGAAGAAGCAACAATCAATTTAATAATGTTCTTTAAATGTGCAAGACAAAATTCATTGCAATAAAATAAATGAGCTAAGGAAAGAAAGAAATGCAAACTCGATTTATACCAGTTTGATCACTTCTCGTGCCTACGTCCAGTCCTCAAGCAACTTACTTGAGATTTTCCACTATCTCTGTAAATCCTTTACAGACTTTGAATACACCTTGGGATCCCTCACCCTTGTGTTCAAAGATTCTCCAAGAGACAACCAATCTCTTGATTACAATTATCTCAATCCAAGAAACAACCAATCTCTTGATTACAACTGACTTTCTGAGATAAACAGAAAGATTTCTCTCCTTTAGAGTGGATGATACAAATTGAAGATCCTAGAGGAATTTCTCTCTTTTAGAGATGATGATACAATTTGAAGTTCCTGGATGAATTCTCAATAGATTTGCAAGTGTTTTCTCAAGAGTTGTTGAGAGAGCATTTGGCAATTAAGTTCTATTAGAATATCTCTCTCTTTTTTCTTTTTGAAGTCAGACACACATATATATAGGCCCTTCGTGCCTTTTCAAAATGATTTGAAGAGATGTGTCTTTTCAAAAATCTTTTTCTAAAATTCTTCACTGGTAATCGATTACATGTTTTTGGTAATCAATTACACATTTATATTTTGAAGGGTCATGACTTTTCAAAGTGTTTTCTAAAGTGTCATTGCTGGTAATCGATTACAAACATCTGGTAATCGATTACATGATTCAAAATTCAAATTCAAAACCCTTTTTAAAAGCTGTTTTCAAAATTATCTTTTGGTAATCGATTACACTGCCTAGTAATCGATTATCATAGCCTTGATCTCTTGGAAACACTTTGTTTTGAGGCAAAAGCTTGATCTTGAATTAATCTTGAAGCAATGCTTGTTTATTGAAGCAACCTTGTATTAATCTTGAAGCAATGCTTAACCTTTGAATGTTTGTTGAAGTAATCTTGAAAGCAACCTTGTTTGATTATTCTTTGGCATCATCAAAACCATGTATTCATGCATTAACATTCTCCCCCTTTTTGATGATGACAATTGTCGCAACCTACCCTTCGGCGGGAGGGCGACGCGAGACTCGCGGGATGCGTGTTCCACGAAAGGAATACGCGCGGAGTCACCACCAACGTTTATTTGAGGAAAACGTCGGAAAAACCGGAAAAGACGTGATCTACGAACTTTTAAGTGAAAGGTTCGGGAGTTGTATTTACGCACGGGGAAGGTATTAGCACCCCACACGTCCGTCCCAAGGGACGGCAGCCTTTAATCGAATGTGCAAACATGACCTTGATTTTTATGTTCCCTTTTTATGTCTTTATATCCTTTATACTCTTTTTATATTTTTTTCTCTTTTTGTGGTCGACAAGGGTGTTTCCCTTTGCTCCTACGTATTCCTCAATTGGGATGAGAAAATCATACCTACGTAGTTCTTTCTTATCAAGTGATTCTTTTTTTTTTAAAAGGTGATCATTTTAAGGTGTTGGACCTTGAAAATGATCCATTTTACTTAGTAAGAAATTGAAATGATAAACTTCAAAAACCTATTTTTATGGACGAGCTTGACTAGGCGAGTTGGTTTTAGCCTTAATTTCACTTTAGTTATTAGTCAATTCAATTAAGAATGAGAAATCCCAAAGAGAAAATGTCCGATTGATTTTCCGCTTTATTTTACTAAAAGGTATATTTTTGTTATTATATTATTATTTTATCTCTTTTTGATTTCCAACGTGGTTACGGCACGACCGAACGGTCGGAATTTATTTTAACCGAAGTTAACGGATAATACGATTCAAACGATCGGTGGAAATTTATTTTATTTTTAAGTTAAGCGAGAAATGACTTAAGTAAAATGGCTTAAGCACGTCAAGAGGGGGTATAAAAAGTAAATGAAATGAGAATAAAAATACACGAAACACAATGTGGACCACCACGGGTACATAAAATGAATCGAAAAGCTTGGTTCAAGGTACTTACCCGTTGAAGATCGAAGAACGATGAAGAACGAATGAAGAACGTCGAAGAACGGTTGAAACCTTTGCGAAATTCTTCACGGAAAACATTACGGAAACGTTTCGGAAGCGCCTCGGCTTAGATTTTCTTCACGGAAACAATTTTTCCAAGCAAATTCAAAAGAGAGAGAAGTGCCTAAGGGGCTGAACCCTTTTCTTCTTCACTTCCTCCCCTATTTATAGCAAAATAGGGGAGATGCTTGCCGCCCAGCTCGCCCAGGCGAGCAGGGTTGCTTCCTCCAGAAGCAACAGCCTTCTGGAGGAATATTCTGGAGGGCCCAAGTGGGCCTGGGTGCTATTTGCACCCCCATTTTTACTAAGTACACCCCCCTCTGCTTTTTTTTGTGATTCTTTTTTCATAAAGTTACGGAAACTTACGAATTTCGTAACGATACTTGTTTTCTTTCCGTAATGTTACGGAACCTTGTGGATTACATAATCATCCCCTTTTTGACTTACGAAACGTTACGGAACCTCACTTATTTGTGCAACGATGCTTCCATTTGATTTCCGGTGTGTCACGGAACCTTACAGATTGTGCATCAATATTTTCTTTTGTTTTTCGGCATGTCCCGGAATTTCACAAATTGCCTAATGATGGGTGCCAAGCACCTCACAAGGACCAAAGAAAAGCCACATGTCATCAAGCAAAGGTCCCCGGACGAAATTAGGGTATGACAGTTGCCCCTATTTACTTGTCTTTTGTGGGAAATAAAAGGAAAGTAAAGATAAGACACTAATTTCGTTCCTCTCGGTTGACGAGAGTCGCGGGTGACCATAAAATTTCCGCATGCAAATGACTTGTTGTTCCCGGAATTTCACAAATTGCCTAATGATGGGTGCCAAGCACCTCACAAGGACCAAAGAAAAGTCGCATGTCATCAAGCAAAGGTCCCCGGACGAAATTAGGGTATGACACTAATTTCGTTCCTCTCGGTTGACGAGAGTCGCGGGTGACCATAAAATTTCTGCATGCAAATGACTTGTTGTTCCCGGAGGAACAAAAGGTGCAGAAGACTATGTCAGTCTCTACATGCTATCAAGCGTTCTGTCTTACAGATAGCAAAAGAATGTTTATACGGATAACCACTCGGGTATTTCCGCCCGTCAGCATGACTCAAAAGTCAGTATGACAGATCTTGTAAGTGCGGAAGATGATGTAAATCTCCGCGTGTCAACGGGCTTGTCGGCCGCGATTGACGAAGGGTGCAGAATGACAACATTGGCCGCTGCTTGTCATCGGGCCTGCCGCCTCTGGATGACAAAAGGGTGCGGATAACCATAAGGTGTCTCCGCGTGTCATCGGGCCCGCCGCCTCTGGATGACAAAAGGGTGCGGATAACCGTAAGGTATCTCCGCGTGTCATCGGGCCCGCCGCCTCCGGATGACACAAGGGTGCATAATGACCAAATTTTGTCTCTGCGTGTCATCGGGCCCGCCGCCTCTGGATGACAAAAGGGTGCGGATAACCGTAAGGTATCTCCGCGTGTCATCGGGCCCGCCGCCTCTGGATGACACAAGGGTGCAGAATGACCAAATTTTGTCTCTGCGTGTCATCGGGCCCGCCGCCTCTGGATGACAAAAGGGTGCGGATAACCGTAAGGTATCTCCACGTGTCATCGGGCCCGCCGCCTCTGGATGACACAAGGGTGCAGAATGACCAAATTTTGTCTCTGCGTGTCATCGGGCCCGCTGCCTCTGGATGACAAAAGGGTGCGGATAACCGTAAGGTATCTCCGCGTGTCATCGGGCCTGCCGCCTCTGGATGACACAAGGGTGCAGAATGACCAAATTTTGTCTCTGCGTGTCATCGGGCCCGCCGCCTCTGGATGACAAAAGGGTGCGGATAACCGTAAGGTATCTCCGCATGTCATCGGGCCCGCCGCCTCCGGATGACAAAAGGGTGCGGATAACCGTAAGGTATCTCCGCGTGTCATCGGGCCCGCCGCCTCCGGATGACGCAAGGGTGCAGAATGACCAAATTTTGTCTCTGCGTGCCATCGGACACGACTGTGTCTGAATGGCAAAGGGGTGCGGAATGACCAAATTTTGTCTTCGCGGGTTACCAGCTCTTGGGTCATGGCAACAAAAGGTGGTGTGGTCGACAAAAGCGAGGCTCTTGCTCCTACGTATCCTCCAATGAGGAACTCAGACCTACGTAGTTCTGGATAACTTGTGAGACTTGAAAAAGTCTCGGTGTTTTCTCCACTAAAATGCAAACATGCTTTAGCAAAGAGACAAATATTCCAACTGATTAGAGCAACATATGCTTTTTTGAGTGAAAAACAATGCGTCTACCAGGGAAGGAGAGTCTGCTGATGAAACCCCCCCATAACCATAAATGAGATTTTGGATGTTAGCATTTCGTTTCTAAATGACCATTTAGAGGAAACACTGGGTTCGACAAAACTAGAAGAAATCCACTCAAAGTGTATCAATCTCGCACAGGTAAGTGTTTCATCCTAATTCCGAACCATAGATATGTCATGACTTGACTTTGCAAATTATTTCCTATCGAATCAAAAATTACATGCGTGATCATGGATCAATAGGACTTCCCTTGGGAATGGGTTCTTTTGGTGGGTTTTTCGGCTTTTGTGTGTTTTTGGCCTTTTCCTTTTCTGTTTTGGTTTAGTGCGGGGCGAAAAAGTCGCTAGCACACAGGATTTTGGTTGGTAATCAAAGGGAGAAGACCACTTTAGGTCATGGTTCCCTTTCCTTCCTTTTGTTCATTTGGTGACAATGCTGTATTGTTCAGATATTGTCTGGTCAAAAGACCTTTCTGCACATTTCTTCTAGTTTCTTTGATCAGGAACTTTCTCTCCTTCCTTTTTCTTCTTCCTTTTTTACTTTCTCCCATTCTTTGGTTGGGAATTTTCTTTCTTTTCTTTTTGCTTTCTCCCACTCTTTGATTGGGAATTTCCTTTCTTTTCTTTTTGCTCTCTCTTTGATTGGAAATTTTCCTTCTTTTCTTTTTGCTTTCTCTTTGATTGGAAATTTTCCTTCTTTTCTTTTTTGCTTCCGAGGGTAAGGATTGACATTCTCACCCTGGGTCAAGGTTTATGGTGAGTCAGGATTTTGGCTCAAAGCTTGTAGAATGGCTAGACATAATACATGGCAGGGTTTGGTTTGGTTCAAGGATAAAAGGGATGCCCCACATTATTTCCATGACACAAATGCAAAAATGATGATTTGGAAATTTTATGCAAAACTGGTCATGCATGCACCTATGTGGACACTCAAGTGTCAAATTTTTACGGTCATGTGATGCTAGGGCTCAGGATTCATTTCCTCTATTTTAGTCAACCCAATGTTTCCAAAATATGTTCTTTTATCAATTTGTGCATTCATCCGAGTCCATTTCGGGCGTCCGGGAAAATTTTCACAGCATTCACCCTTCAGGTGTACACACATTTTTTTCAAAAACTAGTTATGATCAGTGAATTTTTCAAAGAAAAGTTGGAAGTCATCTCTTTTCAAAAGCATGTTGGTTTTTCAGCTAGACAACTTATTTTTCTTTTTTCTCTCTTTTTCCTTTTTATCATTTGTTTATTTCTTTTTCTTGTTTGTTTTTGTTTTTTCCCCCCCTTTTTTTTCATGCGGTATTTTGCTACCTAAACATGTGTATATTTTTGGGAGGTATTTTTGCTATATACATGCATATCCAAGGTATCTTGCTACCTAAACATACATATATATATTTTGTGAGGTATCTTTTTGCTACATACATGCATATCTAAGGTATCTTGCTACCTAAACATACATATATATATTTTGTGAAGTGTGTTTTTGTTTACATACATGCATATCTAAGGTATCTTTCTACCTAAACATACATATATATATTTTGTGAAGTATTTTTTTGTTACATACATGCATATCTAAGGTATCTTTCTACCTAAACATACATATATATATTTTGTGAAGTATTTTTTGTTTACATACATGCATATCTAAGGTATCTTTCTACCTAAACATACATATATGTATTTTGTGAGGTATGACTACCTTTCGAGCTTGTGCTCATTTTATTTAAATTCTTAGGATCATGAGCAACTAGGTGTGTCCCAATACGACTTGTAAAACAAAAGGTGATCAAATAGCAAGCAGAAATTTAAAAGTTACTAGGTTGCCTCCTAGTAGCGCTTCTTTAACGTCTTGAGCTGGACGCCTTATGACTTGTTGGTCACGGACCTAGCACTTTTGCTTATCTTTGGCTTTGGACTTGGTAGCCTGCTGGTCGGCCATGTGGTGTAGGCAATACTCAAACCTTTTTGTGGATGAGCAGAGGTGAACTCTAGAGGTGGCGGCGGTGCGTCTATTGCCCGCTACCGGCCATCCCAATGCTGTTGTGGTGTTTTGCCCTGCGTCTGCCTGGGGGCGCAATACTTCTTGATGAAAGCTCGATTGGTAGGGGGCCTGATGACCTTGCTGGGGGCAACAGGCACTCCGTAGAATCGACAGAGGCCCATAATCAGAGCTGGCAACCCCAAGACCCTGTTGGACTTCTCCGGGTCAACAGAGTGTTTTGCGGGCACGATCCCTGCAAACAATAGATGACATCAGAAATTAGTTGGGGGGAGGTGCGTACTTACCTATGCCACGACGACATGAACTTGCTGGGGGGAACGGGCACCCTGTAGGGCCGACAGAGGCCCGTAACCAGAGCTGGAAACCCCAGGGCCCTGTTGGACTTCTTCAGGTCCACTGGGTGTCTTTGTGGGTGCGATCCCTGCAAATAATAGATGGCATCAGAAATCAATTGAACCATATGCATACTTACCTATGTCGGAACGACATAGACCAACTGATACTTCCACAGGGGGAGATCGGCATTGCGGTCGCTGGGCAGAATGTTGCTAAGTAGCAACGTCATCTATATCTATGTAAGAGTTGTCATGTTGGTGTGCATGATCCGCACTCGTCTCTTTGCAGCGGCACGGGTGAAATCTTGCCCCGGTATGCATAGTAGCTACGTGATAGCCTCCCTCTCTGGTTGTGCTTGCACAGTTGGTCGCCCTCCAATATTAGGGGGTGGCCCAGAAACTGATAAAAGGAAACTACTAGCCCCTTAACTGGGAGCGCGAGTCTCAGTTAAGCATTTAAAGGCAGAGGACCTTAAATTATCTTAAGGTGTGGATATGGGGCCCACTGAGAGTGAGAACGCGTAGCCCTCTAATGGTGAGGGCGTGCAACCCTTTGAAGGCGAGGGCGTGTAGCCCACTGAAGGTAAGGACCTGTAGTCCTCTAAAGGCAAGGACGTGTAGTCCTCTAAAGGTGAGGACATGTAGTCCTCGGAAAGTGAGGGCGAGGACATGTTGTCCTCTGAAGGTGAGCTCATGTAGTCCTCAGAAGGTGAGGGCGTGTAGCCCTACGAAGGCGAGGGCGCGTAGCCCTCTGAAGGTGAGGACATGTAGTCCTCGGAAGGTGAGGGCTTGTAGCCCTACGAAGGCGAGGGTGCGTAGCCCTCTGAAGGTGAGGACATGTAGTCCTCGGAAGGTGAGGGCGTGTAGCCCTACGAAGGCAAGGGCGCGTAGCCCTCTGAAGGTGAGGACATGTAGTCCTCTGAAGGTGAGGGCGTGTAGCCCTACGAAGGTGACGACGTGTGGTCCTCTGATGGCGAGGGCGTGTAGCCCTCTTAAGGTGAGGACGTGTGGTCCTCTAAAGGTGAGGGCGTGTAGCCCTACGAAGGTGAGGACATGCAGTCCTCTGATGGCGAGGGCGTGTAGCCCTCTGAAGGTGAGGACATGCAGCCCTCTGTTGGCGAGGACGTGTAGTCCTCTAAAGGTGAGGGCGTGCAGCCCTCTGTTGGCGAGGACGTGTAGTCCTCTAAAGGTGAGGGCGTGCAGCCCTCTGTTGGCGAGGACGTGTAGTCCTCTAAAGGTGAGGGCGTGTAGCCCTACGAAGGTGAGGACATGCAGTCCTTTAATGGCGAGGGCGTGTAGCCCTCTGAAGGTGAGGGCGTGCAGCCCTCTGTTGGCGAGGACGTGTAGTCCTCTTCAAGGTGAGGGCGTGCAGCCCTCTGTTGGCGAGGACGTGTAGTCCTATCAAGGTGAGGGCGTGTAGCCCTCTGTTAGCGAGGACGTGTAGTCCTCTCAAGGTGAGGGCGTGCAGCCCTCTGTTGGCGAGGACGTGTAGTCCTCTAAAGGTGAGGGCGTGTAGCCCTACGAAGGTGAGGACGTGTAGTCCTCTTAAGGCGAGGACGTGTAGTCCTCTAAAGGTGATAGGTACAAGTACCCAAGGGTCCACCCTTATGAGAAAGCAAGAGATCGACTCATCGAGAGGGCCGGTCATCCCAAATCCACAAGATTTGGACATTAGATGTAGGAAATCTATGCAGTTAACATGATTTTTAGGGATGCAGATGCATGCAACCTTTGTCTTGAAATTTGGTAAATGCGGACTTCATATGAAACAATGCAATGTAATGGAAAGTTGTACAATGTTCATGACATTCTTTCCCTATTTTGTGATTTTGATTTTGATTTGATTTTTTTTTTTGGAAAACACAGATTGACTGCCCTTTTGAAAAAGGTGATAATTCATGCAACCTTATCCTATCTTTTGCAAATCTCTCCGAGAACTCCCTCAGAGTGTGTGTTTTGTTTGATTTAGTCATTTGACCATTTTGGAGTGACGGCAATGGAGTCGTTTGATGTTTAATCAATCCATTGAAATCCTAGGGTTTGTCCCCCTTTTTTTGTTGAAAACATCGATGGGTGAGAACTTTTGATCGGCCCCTATGTTCACTTGAGGCTCATGCACGGTGCCCCTCATTGCCCCAGTGTAAGGCTTTGAGGTACCAATCGTTGTCTTTCGTCATGACCTTGTAGGAGGGAACCTATTGGGTGAGAACTTCTAATCTGCCCCTAGGTTCACTTGAGGCTCATGCACGATGCCCCTCATTGCCCCAGTGTAAGGCTTTGAGGTACCAATCGTTGTCTTGTTTTCATAGCCTCGTAGTGAGGAAGAACGAAAGAAGCAGTTGATTCTTGCAAAAAGAATTTTCCAAGGACGAGAAATAGTTGAAGGATTTTTTTAGTTGATGGATTAAGTCAAATGACTCCTATGTAGAAGCAAGATGTTTTGATGTTTTGATGATGCCGAAGGATCAAGTGCTTCTAAGTTTTATTCGAGACAAGAAATCAAGATATATGATCAAGTTGATCTCTAGAATCTTAGGAAGAAGTTTCCAAATTGAAAAACAAAAGGTTTGACCAAAGAATTCTATCATTTCAAATTGAGATTTGCTCTCTGGTAATCGATTACCAGCAGTTGAAAATGTTTTAATTCAAATTTTTAAAACCTGTAATCGTTTACACAAGTCTTGTAATCGATTACCATAGGGGATTTTCGGAAAATAATTTCCAAGAGTCACATCTATTCAAATGGTTTATGAATGGCCATCAAAGGTCTATTTATATGTGACTTGGAAACACGAATTCAAAGAGAGCTTTTATTGCCCAAAAAGTTTATCCTCTCAAAAGATTAAGAGTTTTTCTGAACTGAACTGTCTTATCCTCTCAAAAAGATTCCTTGGTCAACCACTTGCATATTCAATAAGGAATTTTGATTGGTCTTCATTGTACAATCTATCCCTTTTAAGAGAGATTTCTTCTTCTCTTCTTCTTATTTCTAAAAAGGGATTAAGAGACCGTGGGTCTCTTGTTGTAAAGGATTCCTGAACACAAGGGAAGGGTTGTCCCTGTGTGGTTCAGGCTTTGTAAAAGGAGTTTTACAAAGAGAGTGAAAAATCTCAAGTGGGTTGCTTGAGGACTGGACGTAGGTACGGGAAGTGGCCGAATCAGTATAAATCAAGTTTGCATTCCTCTCTTCCCTTAAACTTCTTTTATTTATTGCTATTTATCTTTTTCTTCAAAGAAGTTTATTTTGAATTGTCTTTTGAGTAATTCATGTTAAGGGTGCATTGTTAATCCAAAAAGAAAGAGTGATAGTTTAATTGGGGAATAGTCTTTGCATCTTAATTCAACCCCCCCCTTTCTTAAGATAACTGAGGCCATTTGTCCAACATCCTATTCTTGACAACTCGCTTCTCTAAGAAGACAAACTTTCCGGCATGATAAAATGAGGCCACATGAACATCTATATTTTTACTTGAAAACACAGTCAATCAAATGCCCTTTTTCTTTTTGAACCCCTTTTTTTTATTTTGGAACTTATTTGTTTTGAACTTTACTCGTTGTTTTACGGCAACCCCACCAACGTGCAAGACGAGTAATCTCTGATTGAACGGTCTTGGAAGTCCAAACTCAGGAGCACAGGTCGCTTGAGCAAACTGACCAATGGCTTGCACTTGAAAATCCTGATGAGTCATTAGAGACATCTAACAACAGCTTTCAAAATTGCCCCATGTGTGGCATCTCTTGTCAATGTCAGGATTTACACGCGATTCTCCTCAAATTTCAGCCAGCCCGTATCAATTAGACTTCACACTTTATGCTTCAGGGTCATACAATGCTCAATGGAATGCCCAGGGGCTCCTCCATGATAAGCACACGTTGCGTTCGAGTCGTATCCTTAGAAAAATGGAGGTTGAGGAACCTTGGTTGGGGTTATGGCTACCATTGAATTATCAAGTAGATATGGGAGCAAGTCAGCATAGGACATTGGAATTGGGCTGAATTCTACAGGCTTTCTCGCTGCAAAATTCATTTCTTGGTTGGTGTTTTTGGTTTGTGCTAAAGGTGGTGTTCGTCATTGGAAGTGCGGTAGACAGACTTTGTGGTTGATTTAGGGATGGCCTTTGTGGATAAATGGGCGGTAGGTAAGGAGAAGGGTTGAGTAATGACATTGTTGGGTTGGTGGGAATGTTCTTTGAAAGATCCGTCCCCCTTTTTGCAAATGTTCTGTAGTTGTATCCTATCCGGAACCATATCAAAATTGTACTGATACTGCCTAACAAAGGCAACCATTAGGTCCTTCCAAGAATGGACTCGGGAAGATTCCAAGTTAGTGTACCAGGTAACAGCTACCCCAGTAAGACTTTCTTGGAAGGAATGTATCAGCAATTCCTCATCTTTTGCGTATTCCCCCATCTTCTGACAATACATCTTTAGATGGTTCTTGGGACAAGTAGTCCCCTTGTACTTGTCAAAGTCCAGCACCTTGAACTTGGGAGGGGTGATGATATTGGGTACTAGGAACAACTCTTCTAGGTTAGCAAAGGAATAATCTTCACCTCCTTCAATGGCCCTGAGCCTTTCCTCTAGATGATCCGCCTTTCCCTTTTCGGCCATAGCAAGAGGGGCTCTTCCCACCGCAAAATGCAATGGTTGTGGTTGTGGGCGAAACTGAGGGCCCTCCAAAGTGTTTTCAAAGGGTATACCACCAACTGCTTGCCCTTCAGTGGCATATCCGAGCCAAGGCTCGAAGTCAGCTAGATTGTGGTGGGAAATTTCATGTGTCTCCCCCATGGTTTGAGAGATATGTGCCTGATCAGATTGAGGTTATTGGTTCTCAATGAGTATCGGAGTGGAGTTATTAAGATTTTCATTGAGAGTGTATGCCACATTGGGAGGTGTATAGTTGGGAGGCAAGCCATATGATGGGAAGGCGTGCTCGTTTTGAATTTTCACATCATGGGGTCATCCGTACTTCCCAAATCTTTGCCTACCATATTTGAGGTTGGATGATTCATTTGGTTGAGGCCAGATGGGGGCATCGGGTTCACCTTAGCAACAGCGTTGGTAGCGGCAACTGCAACCATATCGACTTCCCTTATCTTTTTCATGCTTATTATGGCCTCCATCATTGTGGCCATTTGCTCTTTCATGGCCTCCATGTCGGCCTTCATCTGCTCTTGCACCTTCTCTACTTCACCCATTACTCTAGCTCTAGCACGGGTTTGGTAGGGGCGCCGTAAAGCGTGTTTTTTTTTCTTTTTTGATAATAACGATTTAGATCATTTTTATTTTATTTTATTTATTTATTTATTTTTATTTTCTTTTTCAAGGAAAGAATGCAATGAGCAATGCAACCAATGAAAAGCATGGATGTATGCGAATGAT
Organism: Glycine max; assembly: GCF_000004515.6. Classification (NCBI taxonomy): domain Eukaryota; kingdom Viridiplantae; phylum Streptophyta; class Magnoliopsida; order Fabales; family Fabaceae; genus Glycine; species Glycine max. The sequence goes on along the minus strand of NC_038251.2, from coordinate 26,171,045 downwards.
GTACAGTTGAAGTATTGCGAATTTTTACGCAGGATATGGGGTTGAATCAATTTAGATTTTCCACATGGTCCATGACATCTTTGTCAAGGTGAAACTGGAAGTAACAAGGACATCAACAATCCTAAATATGTTTGGCAGTAGACGAAGCAGTGATGTGACTCGATTCATCTTTTGCCCCAATTTTTGCAAGATAGTTACTTCCATACTTCAACTTGACTTGATGAACTTTTTTCGAAAAAGCATGAGCTTGGTTCAACCCTATAATCCAAGGAATGGCAATTATGATCGCCAATACTTCAACAACATTTCATAGGAATGAAAGACTCGGGAATACGCATACTATGCATGGAGAATGTAATTATCAAATTGAGATGCCCGAAGAAACCTCTTTTCTTAGTTAACTATGCATTAGGTACCATGTTCACTCATTTTGTTTTTAAGTGAAACGGGTTTATGATCCCAACATGGTTGGCTCATGGTACCGAATATATGCAACCAAGAATGCATCATGAATTTTCATGCTTCCTTTTTTGTTTTTGTTTTGTAGAGGAAAATGCAAGGCTCATGCATGAGCAAACATGAAAAAAAAAGGTATGCAGTTTGTAGAACAAAAAGTATGTTGAACGCATATGTATGATGATGCAATGACTCATGCAAAATGTGAGGCTAGAATATGATAACGGACAAATGCAGGAACGATATGTTCATTATGATGTTATGAAGAGATGCTTATGCGATGCATGATATGAATGCATTTTACGGACATGAGAGCCTGGAAAATTATCTCTTCTTACTTGCGCATTTGGGGGCGCAGTGCCCCATGTGTACAATTAAGAAGGTGATATGGACCTTCCGGCTTCCCGTGACAAAGGACGAGACCAACATACAATGCATGCTAGAGATAAAATGCGGGAGCGACTTGATTCGCACTGATTTTTGGAGTAAAAACGTGGGATAAACTCATTTTATTCAGAAAGTTTATAACTAGTCAAGATCTGAGCGACAATACAAACTTCCTAGCGGTTTCTAATCATATGGTCCATTAAGTCTATCATATGCTGGCAATAGCTGAGAAGTCCATGGATCTCCTCGGGGGCGGAGTAGGTGTCCGCCATTGCTTTGGCCTTGGCTAGCAATCAGGGAAGTTCTTGACTCCTGTTCAAAGTAAGAGCAAATCGGTCCATCCACATTGTTGCCTCTTGGTGCAATGAATCAATTACCCTTTCCCTTGCTTCCCTTTCTGCTGATATCTTGGTGTACTCATCCTCTAGCCTTTGCTCGTGAGTCGCCGCTAGATTTAGCTTCTCTTTGCACTCATCGATGATGGCCCACATATTCCCTTCAGTCTCGCTTAACTGTTGGGACAAATTTCTTTTCGACCTAAGGAAAGCCTTTAGCTCATCCTTCCAGATCATGCCTTTGACCCGTGATGATTCCTTAAACCTCTTCGGAGTTTGAGCTCACTATTGCTGCCCTATAAAGCCCCTCAAAACTTGTTTTGGTCGTGTTCTTCCTTTCGGGCCTTCTTGGTTTCTCATTCCAAGGCTTCATCGGTGGCCATATTGACGTCCCTTAGTTCATCATACTCTCTTCAGACTTTGATGGTTATGGACTTGAACTTCTCTTTGACTACCCGGGCTCTTTCAAGCTTTGCCTTTAGGGCTTGTACCTCGTCACTTTCTTCCGAAGCTTTAACCTCATTGTCTCTCACAGTCTTTAGATTTGGGAGCCAATCCAATCCTTGTGTCCGGACTCTCAGCCACTTATGATAGCCGCCGATGATCCCATTACTGCTTCCCCTAAGCTCTCTGTCCTTTCTTCACGCCGCATCCCATGCCTTGCGAACTCCTTGGAGTACCCTCGCGTTGTGGTCACTGAAACCCCGTGCGATGAAAGGCGTGATGCTTTCGTCTGATGGCACTCCTCTCATGGGGTAGCCAAGCTGTCTTATGGCGAGGACGGGATTATAATTAATACAACCCCTTGTTCCCATCAAGGGAACATTTGGACATCCTTCGCATGAAGATAGAATCCTGATTCTTCCTTCCTTCTAGCGAGGGAACCAATTAACAGACGCCCCTCCATGCTAGCCAAGAGTTGGTCCCAATTCGCCTTTCCTTTTTCGACGCACGAGCGGTGACCTTGTAGCGGATAGACGGGCCTACCTTCTTGGAGAAAAAGGTGCGAAACCAGCCACACATAGAGAGCCGGTGTACAACAAACAATTCTTGCGCCGCTCTTTTCACATCTCCGGTCAAACGTGTCATACATGGCCAAAATGGCGACGATCGGGCTTTCCTTGCCATGATGAAAGGCGAGGAAAGCGTCAATCACTGCTAGGTCCACTAACCCTTCCATATTCCAAAGATCAAAAGCGCCAAGATGTCAATAAAAGAAAGCCCATTCGCCTTGATTTTCCAAGGCCTTTGCCATTTCCTCCAAACACTTCCTTGGTACTCCGACTACCCCATTCCTATTTTGCTTTACCCGGTCCAACTCTTGTGCTGAGATTTTCACTACCTTGGCAACTCTTGTCGTGGAAGGATAGAACCCAAAGAAAAGATATGGCTTCCTTCCTCCCAGTGGGCATCCCAGGATTTCTTCAAACTCTTTTCACAGTCGGCACTAGCTGGAAGTCCTCGAATGTGAAGCACCTTAGGGGCTGGTCATAATACTGGGAAAGGGATGCAATCGGTTCCATGGAGACTTCTACCCTAGCTAGGTCCCAAATCTTACCGTAGGCTTTGTGGAAGGCTTGCCGTTGAAGTTGACCCATTAATTGCCCCAACTCTCGTAAACTAGTGACCTCTAAGCTCTTGATTTTGACTTGATAGAACCTCTTTTTAAGCGAAGGCTTTTGACTTGATCCCATGTTTTACTAAAGTGAAATAAAATCTAGTGCGAATCAAAACTCCGACATCTATCATGGGTGGAATGGATGAATGCATGAAGAAATGCATATGACACAGATGCAATTTACGAATACGGGAGCCCGAGAAACTGTCTCCTTCTTAGATACAACGTCTAGGGGTAGCAAAGTGCCCCAACGTATGTATTTAAAACGGTGACACGGACCCTTCGTTGGTTTGTTTACAGAGGGGATCAAGACAGAACCCATGTGCGATGCATATGCGAAAGGCGCAACACGGGAATGTACATAGTACAAGCAAAAGGGTATATGACACTTATGCATGGCAGTGTGAAAAATGGCACGCAGCGTGTTTGCTCCATGCCCCTATTTAAGGGACCTATAAGGGAGAGAGCTAACTAGGCTTTTAGTAATAACCCCCAAGGTAGTCATATCTCTCTTGATGGTTTCTAGAGGTATCATCCCCTTCGAAGAACATACTGTAGCAGTAGGGACTACTAGCAACAATATGTTTTCAAAGATAAAAATTCTAGATGAGGGTTCACTGTAATCAAGCAAGTCGGAGACCTAGCATGATCACAAATTCACCTCCACTTCTTATGTTCCCACGAACCCGGGTATAGGGCCCCTTTTTTTTTTTCAACTCACCGTGTGTGCAAATAGTGTTAGTGTTTGTGTGCATCAAATGAATAAATATTTACCTCAAGCATACACTTAAAAATGCACAAAAAACATCAATGAGTTATATATACAAAAACATAATGAAGGAAAACCAACAAAGGAGTAAGTCATGGTAAAACATTGCACAAGATTAAATGGCCTAACCCTCTAAAAACAGTCCCCAGTGGAGTCGCCAACTGTCGCAACCTACCCTTCAGCGGGAGGGCGACGCGAGACTCGCGGGATGCGTGTTCCACGAAAGGAATACGCGCGGAGTCGCCACCAACGTTTATTTGAGGAAAACATCAGAAAAACCGGAAAAGACGCGATCTACGAACTTTTAAGTGAAAGGTTCGGGAGTTGTATTTACGCACGGGGAAGGTATTAGCACCCCACACGTCCGTCCCAAGGGACGGCAGCCTTTAATCGAATGTGCAAACATGACCTTGATTTTTATGTTCCCTTTTTATGTCTTTATATCCTTTATACTCTTTTTATATTTTTTTCTCTTTTTGTGGTCGACAAGGGTGTTTCCCTTTCCTCCTACGTATTCCTCAATTGGGATGAGAAAATCAGAGCTACGTAGTTCTTTCTTATCAAGTGATTCTTTTTTTTTAAAAGGTGATCATTTTAAGGTGTTGGACCTTGAGAATGATCCATTTTACTTAGTAAGAAATTGAAATGATAAACTTCAAAAACCTATTTTTATGGACAAGCTTGACTAGGCGAGTTGGTTTTAGCCTTAATTTCACTTTAGTTATTAGTCAATTCAATTAAGAATGAGAAATCCCAAAGAGAAAATGTCCGATTGATTTTCCGCTTTATTTTACTAAAAGGTATATTTTTGTTATTATATTATTATTTTATCTCTTTTTGATTTCCAACGTGGTTACGGCACGACCGAACGGTCGGAATTTATTTTAACCGAAGTTAACGGATAATACGATTCAAACGATCGGTGGAAATTTATTTTATTTTTAAGTTAAGCGAGAAATGACTTAAGTAAAATGGCTTAAGTACGTCAAGAGGGGGTATAAAAAGTAAATGAAATGAGAATAAAAATACACGAAACACAATGTGGACCACCACGGGTACATAAAATGAATCGAAAAGCTTGGTTCAAGGTACTTACCCATTGAAGATCGAAGAACGATGAAGAACGAATGAAGAACGTCGAAGAACGGTTGAAACCTTTGCGAAATTCTTCACGGAAAACGTTACGGAAACGTTTCGGAAGCGCCTCGGCTTAGATTTTCTTCACGGAAACAATTTTTCCAAGCAAATTCGAAAGAGAGAGAAGTGCCTAAGGGGCTGAACCCTTTTCTTCTTCACTTCCTCCCCTATTTATAGCAAAATAGGGGAGATGCTTGCCGCCCAGCTCGCCCAGGCGAGCAGGGTTGCTTCCTCTAGAAGCAACAGCCTTCTGGAGGAATATTCTGGAGGGCCCAAGTGGGCCTGGGTGCTATTTGCACCCCCATTTTTACTAAGTACACCCCCCTCTGCTTTTTTTTGTGATTCTTTTTTCGTAAAGTTACGGAAACTTACGAATTTCGTAACGATACTTGTTTTCTTTCCGTAATGTTACGGAACCTTGTGGATTACATAATCATCCCCTTTTTGACTTACGGAACGTTACGGAACCTCACTTATTTGTGCAACGATGCTTCCATTTGATTTCCGGTGTGTCACGGAACCTTACAGATTGTGCATCAATATTTTCTTTTGTTTTTCAGCATGTCCCGGAATTTCACAAATTGCCTAATGATGGGTGCCAAGCACCTCACAAGGACCAAAGAAAAGCCGCATGTCATCAAGCAAAGGTCCCCGGACGAAATTAGGGTATGACAACAATCATTATCAAGTGAATTCTTTTCAGCATCATCAAAACCTACATTATTCACATTCTCCCCCTTTTTTATGATGACAACCATTATCAAGTATATTCTTTTTGACATCATCAAAACCTACATGATTCACATCCTCCCCCTTTTTGATGATGACAACCATCTATAGGTTAGGAGTAAAAAGAATATCTATTTGGGTTGTTTACTCCCCCTTGATTTTGCAATGATTGCTTATATGAAACAGTTGAAGATTTCATAGATTTCATATATAAAAAGTTGTCTCATAAAAAATAGATAATCCCCCTTTGTCAACATCAAAAACAAATCATGAGCAGAAAGAATAAAAGCATTCAGTAATTTATAATGAATTAAAAGTGTAAAGCATGTCATACCGTTCAAAGTATCATTTCTTGGCCCAAAAGAAAATGATACCACTTGTTGGAATATATGAGAATCAAATGATACGTAAAGGCCTTTTCATATAATTGATAAATACTTGATAAATTATGCTTAAGACCATCAATAAGTAAAACAATTTATGTGGAGGAAGAGGGATTTGTACCTATTTTTCCAACTCCAACAATTTTACCTTTGTTGTTGTCTCCATAGATCACATGTTCATTATTTTTGGGAGAAATATGAATAAACTTTGATGCATCTCCAGCCATGAGTTTGGAGCAACTACTATCAATGTACCAACTTTGCTTCAAGGAGTCCATCATTCATATAATCATATTTTGATTTTGATACCCAAATTTTCTTGGGTCCTTGAATGTTTGTTTTGACTAAAGATCATTTTGGAACCCATACCATTTTTCCAATGCTACTACCATTCTTTCAAATATAACATATTGATGCACTATGATCTTTCTTACCACAGTAAAAGCATGTTAACAAGGTAGAACTAGTCTTTTGAGTGGAGGAAAAGAACTTTTCATACATCTTTTGTTGATTTTCAAGATTATATCCTAATCCAGCTTTATAAAAACAAAACACATATTTGTTTGACAAATATAATACCTAAATTATTTTTAGCAAGAGTAAATTTGACAATAGCAATTTTATATCTTCAATTTCTTCTTTGAATTTATCATAACATTCACATGAATGATATGCTTTATTGTTTTCTTGTACTAAGAATTTTGTAGATGATTGGTCTTTATCTACTAATTTGAATGTTTTAATTTCATATTTAAGATTTTCTAACTCTACATTTAACTTCAAAATTTCCTTTTCTAAAGTTGAAATTGTTTTTTTAGAATTTGAATTTAATTTGGCAAGTTTGATAGATTATTTATGCAAGTCATTGAATGCATCTTGAAGTTCATCAAAAGAAATAGATAAGTCATAGTTAGAAGACATTACCTCTTCTCTGCTTTCATAGTCTTTTGCCATGAGACCCAAATTTATGATTTAATTTTCTGAATCACTTGTAGAATCTATGTCATTATCTTCCCAAGTGATGTATGCTTTTTTTTCTTTCTTTTCTTTGAAATTTCTCTTGTCGGATTTTTCCATTCTTCTTTTAAGGATAAGACAATCGAATCTTAAGTGCCCAGGTTGATCGCATTCATAGTATTTTGTGGCTAAGAAGGAATCTTCTCCTTTCTTCTTTTTATCATTCTATTCATGTTGATGGAGTCTCATAAGTTCCATTTTATGTTCTTGAAGTTTTCCAAAGAGAGTGGCAAGAGACATATTAGGGAGATCTCTTGATTCTGCAATTGCTGTTACTTTTGGTTGTCATTGCCTGCTTAAACATCTCAACACTTTGTTAATGAGATCTTCATTAGGAAATATTTTTCCCAAAGATTCCAGATGATTAACTATATGTGTAAATCTCTTTTGCATATCTTGTATGGTCTTATTTTAATTCATTCTAAATAGTTCATATTCATGTGTGAGAGTGTTTATTCTAGATCTCTTAACATCAGTTGTGACTTCATGGGTTACTTGTAATGTATCCCACATTTCTTTTGCATTTTTACAATTTGAGACTCTAAAATATTCATCCATGCCTAATGCAGAAGTGATTATATTTTTTTCCTTTAACTTGTATTGAACCCTTCTTCTTTCATCATCATCCCATTCTTCTCTATGTTTTTCTATAGTTGCATTTCCCACTACCATTGTAGGAATTTCAAAGGCTTCTCATATATTTAAATTTATGGCTTCTATAAAGATCTGCATTCGGGTTTTCCCATAGTGATAACCCTCACCATTGAAAACAACAGGCTAATTGATAGAATTTCCCTTAGGAAATGAAAAGTTAGATGAGGCCATAATTATTCTTGAAGTTTTTAAACTTTAAACAAGAATTCTGCTCTAATATCACTTGTTGGACAAGTGGCCTCAATAACTTAAGAAGGGGGGTGAATTAAGTCTTACAAAATTTCCACTAACAAATTTAACCCCTTTTTAAATGATAGGCTCAAAATGCAGAAGAAGAAGCAACAATCAATTTAATAATGTTCTTTAAACATGCAAGACAAAATCAATTGTAATAAAATAAATGAGATAAGGGAAGAAAGAAATGCAAACTCAATTTATATTGGTTCGGCCACTTCTCGTGCCTACGTCCAGTCCTCAAGCACTTGAGATTTTCCACTATCTCTATAAATCCTTTACAGACTTTGAACACACCTTGAGATCCCTCACCCTTGTGTTCAAAGATTCTCCAAGAGACAACCAATCTCTTGACTACAATTCTCTCAATCCAAGAGACAACCAGTCTCTTGATTACAACTAACTTTCTGAGATAAATAGAAAGATTTCTATACTTTAGAGTGGATGATACAAATTGAAGATCCTAGAGGAATTTCTCTCTTTTAGAGATGATAATACAATTTGAAGTTTCTGGATGAATTCTCAATAGATTTGCAAGTATTTTCTCAAGAGTTGTTGAGAGAGCATTTGGCAATTAAGTTCTCTTAGAATATCTATCTCTTTTTTTCTTTTCGAAATCAGACACACATATATAGAGGCCCTTTGTGCCTTTTCAAAATGGTTTGAAGATATGTGTCTTTTCAAAAAGCTTTTTCTAAAATTCTTCACTGGTAATCGATTACACAGTTATATTTTGAAGGGTCATGACTTTTCAAAGTGTTTTCTGAAGTGTCATTGCTGGTAATCGATTACAAACATTTGGTAATCGATTACTTGATTCAAAATTCAAATTCAAAACCCTGTTTAAAAGTTGTTTTCCAAAATTGTCTTCTGGTAATCGATTACACTGCCTGGTAATCAATTACCAGAGCCTTGATCTCTTGGAAACACTTTGTTTTGAGGCAAAAGCTTGATCTTGAATTAATCTTGAAGCAATGCTTGTTTATTGAAGCAACCTTGAATTAATCTTGAAGCAATGCTTAACCTTTGAATGTTTGTTGAAGTAATCTTGAAAGCAACCTTGTTTGATTATTCTTTGGCATCATCAAAACCATTTATTCATACATTCACAACAGTGACCTACACCTTCGTATGTTCTTTAGAAAAACATTTTGAGATGTTTGTTAGATATCTTATAAGTGTGTTATTTGAATGAAAGAAAAAACTAGTATGAAAGAGTTTTGATGTTTTAGATCATGTTGAAAAGTTCTGATTTATCTATGTTTTCATGTGATTTGAAAACTCTTTTGCAAATGGATCAAAATGTGGTTTATGTTTTTAAACTTGTTGAAAGTTTAAGTTCAACCCTTTTTGTGTTTTGAAAGCACTCTTTTAAAAAAATGCATTTTCATGCTTTATGACAAAATGAGTTTTCATCTTCATGAAGTTATTTGATTCATGTTTTTGAAAAGAAAGGGATTTGTGGTAAAGATCATGGTTTTATGCAAAAAGTTACATAGTACTAGCAAAATGAAAGATTGGTTAGGGACATTTATCTAGAAGGGTTAAGGTTGGGGAATTTGGGTGAATCACTTTGTTAGGTATGAACGACCACTTGTTTCATCCACCTTGGATTTTAATGTATAACAATAAGTATAAATTATTGATATTCTAATGAGTTTTGACAAGTGGACAAAAACATTATGTTAAAGGAATTTACAACACACAGTATCATCCACAACTATAGAAAGTAGGCTCTGTTTTAATCTAGCGTCCAACATGTTATATCCAATGAGCATTCACTCTTATGTAAATCAATATAACACACTATCTTAAGGTAAACTTGCACGTCCAATCTCAAAGATTGAGTATGACGAAAAAGGGAAGTGCACATGTACTATTTTATTCAAATTTTATTTGCCTCTCTTATTTTTGAATAGCTAATGTTTGAATTTAAGAAAATGATAGTATAGAAGAGAATAAAAGGTTTCCACGGAATATTCCCCTATAGGTCACTTTCTCTGTGGACAAAAACACATGGCATTGCCTATACTATGGATAAATCCTCTCCATTCAAAGCTTACATGTCACCTTATTCTTCAATGTAAGACACCAGTCCTTTGAAGATATAGATGTTGATCCCATAACAGATAAGTCACTAAAGTCTATAAAAGTTTATCTCCATCGATGAAGCAACTGACGAGCAAGATAGAACAAGAGCACAAGAAAATACATGAAGCAAAACTTTGCCAAAATCACTAGACGATTATACACAGTTTTCATTACTTTATCCTTTGTGAAATAAAGTTATTTTGTATTTGTGCTTAACCACATATTCACTCTTTGAGTGTTAAGAATACTTGTATTCATTCAAACATTTTTTTGTGAAAGCCAGGAGTGGCTTAGTGTTAAACAATACTTGGGTTCTTAGATTCAAGGAGAGTATAAGAAGGTACCAAAAATGGTGTCAAGAATACTTGTAAAGCTAGGAGTGACAGGTTAGAATACTTGTTTTGTAGTCAAGTTTTGATTAGTGTAATCCTTTACTAGTGAGTAAAGGAGAACTGGACATAGCTCAGGTTGAATGAACTAGTATAAACCAAGTGTTTCTACTTCTCTCCATAAAGTTTTATTAAGCATTCTTATTACACTTTCTATCACCTTTTAACAAGTGTTTATTTGAAAAATTGTTTTTAGAACCTTTTATCTGTCACTAGACGATCATACTGTTCTTCACTATATATTTTTTTATCCTTAGTAGATGACCAATGTTTAACACAATATTATCTTTTATATCACTAAAAAGTTTATATCTTTGATATACACACTATTCAACCCCCCCCCCCCCCCCCCCCCTTAGTGTGTTTCTTGTAGTTTCAATTGGTATTAGAGCTTGACCTTAAGGGTTGAGTATTTGACAATACTAAGGAAAAGATCCTATATATCAAAGATATGGAAGAAGGATTTGCCACCAACAAATCACCTCTATTCAAAGGGATAAACTATGACTATTGGAAGGAAAATATGATAGCCCATTTCAAATCGATTCATATAGAACTATTGGATGTGGTGGAAAACAGAGATTATATTCCATATGATGTCCAGCTAAATGGGATTCCTAGAAGCCAGTGAACGAAGCAACAAAAGCTCAGATTTTTGCTAAACTCCAAAGCTTGGAATGCGATGTTGTATACTCTTTCAGAATAAGAGTACACCAAGGTACAAAACTTCAGAAGTGCTACACAAATGTAGCACATTGTGGCTGTAACAAATGAAGGCACATCACAGGTAAAGAGGAACAAACTAAATCTCCTCATCTGCAAGTATGAACTCTTCTCCATGGAAGAAAACAAAGACATACAATGTATGTTTGGACGTTTCCAAACAATTCTTAATGAACTAAGATCCTTAGGTAGAACTTATGATAATCATGACCACATTGACAAAATTTAGAGAGGTCTATCTAGGGAGTGGAGATTACAGGTAACAACACTTAGAGCCTTAAAGAATCTTGATTATATGTCTCTTGAGGAACTTGTCAGTACCCTCAAGGTTCAAAAACAAGAGCTCCAACAAGATGAAGGTCTTAGAAGAAAAAAGTCTGGCTCTCAGTAGTCAAAAGAACAAGAAAGCATCATCGCCCAATGAATAAGTCTTGAGAAGTTCATCCAATACACTTAAAGTCAATGATTCATCTGATAATAAATCTGAAGAAGACTCAAACGAAGATGAGCTTGCCTTCATCTCTCGCATAATTTGCAAGATGTGGAGAAACAAAAGTGGGTCCAAGTGGAGAAACTCCTCAAGAAGAATGCTCTGAGACAAGAAAGAAAAAGACAAAAGCTCCATAGTTTGCTATGAATGCAAAAAGCTTGGACATTTCAAGTCTGAATGTCAAGATCTGGAGAAAAGTCAACATAAGAAGAATTTCTTTAAGACTAAAGAAAAGAAGGGGCTTATGAGCACGTGAGAAGACCTGGATGACACATTGTCTGATGAAGATGATGAAGAAGCCAACATATGCCTCATGGCAGACACAGCTTCTGAAGGGTCTGAATTAGACCAAAAAGATGAGGTAAATTTCGATGACCCTAAATTCCTTAGAAAAGCTTATCATGAGCTTCTATCTAACTCATATATTCTCTCAAAAAGCTTATAAAAACCTACAAAGAGATTTCAAAAATCCATCAAAAGATCATAGAAAACTTGAGAAAATCCTTCAGGATCAAGTAGATGTTTCACTGGATGAGTCCACTCAGACATACGAAGCTTGCATAACTCTTAAAGAAAAAGAGTCCAAGCTATGTCTTGAGATTAAGACAAGTGCCGGAGAAAAAGCTACCCTTCTTAAGAACTTTTAGGAGTGGGAAAACAAACTGAAAGACCTTCAAAAGGAGCTTAATGAAGTTCATAATCATAAAAAAGAAGAAAGATATGATCTTTGGAGAGTGTGCACAAGCACACAAAGATTATGAAGACCTCAAAATGACTTAACATAATCTTTGGGTGGAATGTGAAGATCACAAGAAATCTATGAGTTTCTTGAAAATGAGCTTATGAAGAATTAGGAATTTAAGGGTCAACCTCAAAATGTTATCAAACTTCATGAGGAAATAAGAACCTTAAAGATTACATTATCCAAATTTGTCAATGGAACAAATATCTTAATAAACTGTTAGGATATTGTAGAAGTTCCTCAGACAAATTTGGAAATGGATATGATGGGAAGGTATATGTTCATGATGAGGACACCATTGTATGCTATAAGTTGTAGGGACTATCTATGGAGGGACTTTGTTGGTGTTTCATTTCCTCGTAGGCTTTTGTTGTAGGCCTAGCCATCCTTTTTAGCAAAATAATAATAATAATAATAATAATATTTTTTTTTAAAAAAAGATTTGAACATAATAAAATTATTTTTTAAAATAGTTAATAACACATTATATATAACTACAATAAAATTGTAGATGTTATCTTATAAAAATTGATTAATATTTAAAATTTCATGAGTCATTTTTTCTTAATAATGATAGTGATACAGTACTTTAGTGAAATTTATAAATAAAAATGTAAATATAATATCATATTAACATGTATTTTTTATTTTTTTATAATTAAATATTTTTTTACTATGTTTATTATAAAAAAAAACATATAAGATAATATATAAAATTAATATAAATATTAAAATTGGAAAGTTTGTTAATGATAGATTTCACATTTACACAAAAATCAAAGGAATTTTTTTTTCATTATCTATGTATTTTAGTATTAATTTATTCACATATATATATATATATATCATGAGTATGACTCCTATGAGAACACTATCTTATGCAAGAACATGAAAATAACTAATAGCAACCATCAGATCAAAATTAAAAATAATAAATGATTGAGATTAAAATATTTAAAATTTTAAATTAAAATCTAATATATCATCAAATCTCTAAAAGATTAATCAAGTAACAAACAAATTTATAAAGATCTCAATTATCACTTCTTAAAATATCTCAATTAATCAATCATTATCACCATGACTATCATTGCCACCACCAAGACCACTGTTGCAGCCATCACCATGATCGTCGTCACCACCCCTGTTATGACCTTCGTCATCGTTGTTGCCACCACCATGATCACCATTGGAACTATCATCATGATTGTCATCATCACTACTACCGTTGCAACCACCACCGTCTTAATCGTTGTCATCGTCGTTGTCGCCACCACCACTACTAACGTCAATGGTGATGGTGTCAACAATGACAACGACAACGATCATGCCAACAAACAATGAGTTTTAACTAATGTACACACTATTGTGTATTTATGGGTTTTGTTAATATAGACACCCTTGTTTTAATACGAGACACACACATATTATCTTCAAAATTTAAATCTACTCACACACATGAGAGATATACTATATGCATCTAACGAGAGAGAAGTTCACCATTTCATGAAAAATAGTGTATTCAAATGAGAAGAGATACGAGGAAGAGTAGGACAATGATGAGAGAACAAATAGATATAAACATTTATATATATTAGAGGATTGAACATTTTTAATTTTTTTCAAGATCTTTAGTTCATACTCGAATTTCAATATTTTTTTTAAAAGAAATTATCAAGAACAAAAAAAATCACAATATAAATTATTTTGTATGAATCTAAAATTTGATTTATATGTTTAAAAAAATTATTGGTTACACATTTTAATTATTATATAATTTATATATTTAAATTATTTATTTATTAAAAAATTTAGTTGTGTAAAATATATATTTGTTGTGTTTAGTGCAGAATATTAGTATTCTTCTATTTTATGTAAAGAAATTTAAAAAATTAAAAATAAATAATAAATTTTATTTTATAAAATAATTTAAAGGTAAACTAAGACCTCATAATAAATAAACATGATTCAAAATAAATTAAAATCTATAAAAAAAATTAATGAGAAAGCCAATGAAGCGCTCAAATTGGGAAGTAAAAAAATGATATTTTAGGAGGAGTTTAGATTTGAAGAGGAAAATGTGTGAATAAGATTCTTATAAGCTATGAAAAAGTTTCTCCTATTAAATTAATAACTCCTTTTATCATGATTTCCTCTATCAAAATAAATTATGCGCTCCATTTGGACGGAAATATAAGTAAAAACAAATTAATTTGTGTTGGACTAAAATATTAATAATTTTAATTAACTCTCCTATTTAATGATAGTATCTCTAAAATACCCTTCATTAAATTAGAGTTTTATTTTCAACATTTTGTTTTTTTCCTATGTAATTAATGTAAATGGTACTTTAGAAAATAAATTAACTTTTTATTGAGATTATCAAAATTAAATGATGTAAACTAATTTTTTATGGATGAATTTTATTTTTTTTACTTATATTTCAGTCCAAACGAAGTATTTCATTAATTCTTTATGAAAAATGTTTAGCTTTAACTTCTCTTTTTAAGAAGATAATATCAAAATAAAAAAGGTTGAGCCAAACACATCTTAAATATAAGAACTAAAACTAGTCTTACCAAAAACTAAAATATCAAAAAACATATTTTATCCTATAAACTTGTGTACAACTCAAATGCCTTTTTATCTCTAACTCCATAATTTGTGTTAAACAGACCTCACCACAAACTCAGCATGTGTGCTGTGAATTGAACTAAATTCATGCATTGGGTTGATTTGTGCTATAAATTTGACTGATGCTGTAACATCCTACTACGTAACTCAACAGAAATCAAGAAACCAATAACTATGGGTGTGCGTTCAAATATATTTTGCTATTTCGTTTTTTGCAGTTACAGGGCAATGACCACTTTAAACAAACAAAATCCATGAGTGACAAAAATGCATGCCAGACAAGTTTTCAACAAGAGTAACAGTCCATCTAGAAAGGTATGTTAACCACAATGGCTGCCAAGGTAGAATTGTTTGACATACTCGGTCCCGTCACTGCTTTTCCTAATATTTACTTCTCTACAGCCGAAATTCCTTGGACTTTTCAATGGAAAGTAACACCCCCAACCCAAAAACCTCTAATAGCACTCACAAATAAGAAAACCAGACAAAATGTTGAATAGCATTCAAACATGCATCAACTCACAGTGTTCCTCGTTCGCCAAGCATCTTAACTCATCGGCAAACATTTGTAAGAGAGTACAAAATAACAAAACAGAAAGAGAATGATCATTTGGACAAGATCAAATAATGTTTTGGTGTCTTTGATGGACGCATATCAATGCATGACGTGGAGACAAGAGGAGACCATACCACAAAAATTGCAGCCGTTAGCTACACAAGTTAAAGCATGGTTGCTTTTGTGCATTCCCCTAGCAAATATGATAGCCTTCACCAACAGACAGTCATGGAGTTCTTTCTCCCACTCAAAGGTTTCAAAATATTTTAACCTTCACTGAGGGAAAAATCCATGGAAAATGGGATAAAAAGGAGGGTCATGCAAACAACCATATATGAATAGAGGAATTTCCTGCAGAAGAGTTGGAAGCCAAAGGAGATACTCAAAAGTAACATCCCCAATTTCCTTTTCCTTTTCTTTTCCCCTTAAAAGATTGCATATTCATGTGCCATTACTCAAGTACAATGAAATTGATGTAGTACAAAACAGTAGGAAACTATGTCTGTGCTTGAAGCCATGACAATTTAAGTAACCTGTTGAGGGATTTTCTTCAAAAGAATAAAAGCCCAACTTGAAATATGTAAAATCTTTGAAATTATTTGAAGAAGATAGAAACGGATATTTGCACAATAATAATGTTGTATTACTAACTTACAAGTAACTCCGGCATACCATATCAATGTTTAACTTCCCTGCATGTATGTGCTATGTCCTTCACAGCTTTGAAATGAATGAACTAAACTAAAACCTTTCAATTTTCAACTTCGAAAGTCATTCATGTTGCTCGTTTTTGGTTTTATTCATCATCATTTATTTTCAAAGAATATGTGAGTATGATTTTACATACACCAGTAACATGAAATCCTCTGGGATAATATATACAAACATGGAAATAAATTATGGCAAAGAAGGCGTGAGGGAAGGCTTTGTCACTTTCAGCTCCCCACAATCACTAATATAAACACTCGTAAGAGGCCTGTTCCATATGTTACGTGCATTCTGAGCCCTTTCATCTCCAAAAAATCGAGCCAAGTCGTTAAACTGGCGAATTCGCTCAGATGGTTGGTATGTGGGAATGGAAGCTATAGCTGTGATGACATCCAATCCTGCAATTAGATTCAACTAGGAGATAAGCACTTTCTTGGTAGTAAAGATAAATTAACATTCGTATAATTTAGCCCCCAAACATATCAAATAGTTCAATATTCCAACAACTGCCTCGTGTCATCGGATCAACAGTTTGATGCACGATATTGTTGAATGTAAGTCAAAACAAATTATTGGAACCTGGATGTAAGCATATACTCTGTACACGACCAAACATTTTGTGTAGCGAACTTTACTAGGTGATAGCAAATGTGAATGCGTCCATGTAGGTTTCACAAGTGGTCAAGGATCCCAAGTTAGCTCTCATCTTTCCCATGAATGCAGGTTCAATTCCCCCACAATGCAACCAAAATTCTGCTTGGAAGGCAACCCTCTTCACAGAATATCATGGTGCCTAGGGGCAAGGTGAGTAGTTGCGATTAGATAAAACTGTTTAAATTTTAGGCCTGTGTCAAAATTCTCTAAGTCTCTATTAGCAACCCTAACATGTCATTGGCGCACAGCCTAGTAGGATTGGGGTGTATCCTGTTCTACTATTTTTTACTCAACTGAAAGAAAATGCAAACATAATAATAATTACATACACAGAATCTCAAGCTTATTTTTTTTCCCACTCTCCTACAAAAGCACGGAACTAATATTTGCATAGGTGTTGTCTAGGTGCTTCCAATGATATTTCCAACATCCGTTTAATTAATAAGATGAACCTTTGACCATGTACATAAAAACATATAGACTTGATACCATTGATCTTGAATCAATGCCCCTAACAGGCAAGATAAAATAACAAGAAAAACATGAGTCACCTCTGTGGTTCTTTTAACGACTAACAGTTGTTTAAAATTTTTGAAAGACTGGTGAATCAAGAAATCTTACAATTTTAAGTTTGGGTATAACTCAACCTTACAAAATTTGCTTGAAAGCTTAGAACTGTCTTATATACTTTAATTTGGTTATATGTCCACGTAGATCTCCAATGAGAAATTGTCCTATTTTCAATTTTCTCAAAATCTTCATTATACAAACTAACATGATCAACAGCATTACCTTCAAGCACAGTGCCAAAGAAAATGTTCTTATTATTGAGCTAGGGGCAAGATTAGTACTTGTGCCTAGATAAAAACTGAATTTAGCAATTTAGACCTATGTAGTAATTTTCTAGGCAAGTCTCTACTGGTGATCCCAACCTACCATTGGCGCCTTGCCTTTTTTTGGGAAAAAATGTAAATTATATTAAACCCAAAATGATACAATAATAAACGGGGCATACCCCGCAGTTAAAGAAAATCAAAAGTCTCCCTAATACAAGAAGACCTATATCAAGATGCTAAAACAAATGCAACAGGTGCGCTTGTCTATACATAAGAAACTTAATCTTGTCTATACATTGGCGCCTTGCCTTGGTAATATTGAAGTGTGTCCATGTTCTACCACTTTTCATTCAACCAAAATAAGATGCCAACATAATAACGATATATCTCAAACTAAATATTTCACCCTTCCCCAACCAAGCTATTGAACTAATTTTTGCATAGGCATTGTCATAGGTGCTTCCATTGACATTTTGAACACTTAAATAAGATGGACCATAGACATTAAAATACAAATGCTAATAACATACTCCATAACACACTTTTTTATTATCAGTTAAATTTTCTTAAAAATCACAAAATTGTGTGGGTCTCAACCTTTTCTAATGCACTTCACTCGTTACTTTGTAGTTTTCAATAATGTTTGAAAGAAGAGAGAGCATTGATAAGAATATGATGTTAATAGCACTTCTGAGAACATCTACACTTGATAATTGATAGCATTGAGCTCGAATCAATGCCTCCATATATGAAAAGATAAAACAACGAGAAAAAAGGGGAAAACATGAGTCGCCTCCCTAGTTATTTGAGGACTAATTGCTAATTAAAATTTTTGAAAGACTAGAAGATGCTCTCTAAAATTAATATCAATCTTTAAGAAATTTTCTTGTTTTGAAATGAGAAATGCTGGCAACATTCTCTCTATCACTCTCTTTTCAACATTCTCTCTATAATTGGTTGAAATTTATTGTAAATCACTAATTTTAATGAGTCTCACTGCTAAATAAGGAGAGAAAGTCATTAAATGAGAAATATGACTCATCAAAATGAATGATTTCCAGCAATCAAAGAGAAACTGTTAAAAAAAAAAAGTGTCACATAGAGTATGCTAAATTTCAGAATCTTCAATATACAAACTAACATTACCATCATTAGCACTACCTTCGAGCACCGTTCCAAAGACAATGTTCTTGTTATCGAGCTGGGGGCAAGGCCCGGGACCAGTGGTGATCAAGAATTCTACATTCCGGTACCCAGGATCGAGCTTAATCTCGTCGTCGTCGTCGTTTTCGGAGAGCGAGAGCGAAACAACGCCGGGCCGGGAGTGCGTGAGGGCGAACGCCTTAGCGTCGACCGTCTCCGTGTTGCGCGGCAGGTCGTGCGGCGGGCGGACCTCGCCCTTGTCGGGGCGGCCCTGGCGCCCGGCGAGGAAGTACTGGCCGGGGAACACCTTGTGGACGAGCGTATTCTTGTACGAGGATGACGTGGCGTTGAGGCCGCCCAGACACATGGACTTGAAGTTCGAGACGGTGAGGGGGACGAGGTTGCCGTAGAGGCCCAATACGACGCGACCCAATAGGTTGGAGTCGGAGCAGAGAGGGGAGAGGGCGTCGGCGCGGTCGGGGAGGAAGTTGTTGGGGCAGAGGCTAAAGTCCATGAAGACGCGGTCGGTGACTGTGGGGGTGGTGGGAATGGGAGTAGGTGGAGGTGTGGATGGGAGAGAGAGGGTGGTGGTGGTGGAGAGGAGGAGGAGGGAGCGGCGCGTGAAGTGGAGAGAGAGAGAGGGTGGTGGTGGAGGGAGAGAGAACGCCATCGAGGTTCATTGTTGGGTTTGGACTTGAGACGGAGAACTTGCAGTGCAGGGCAGGCTCGCTATGGGGTCCACCTTGGATTGGGTAACAGATAATGCAAATTATGACAACTTATGAAATTGCCAACTAATACTTACAGCCTTTAAAAAAAATGGTGAATACAACCTTTAAATTAGGGGACAATATACATATATTATGTTACTAGTGCAAAAAAAATTGTATTATTAATTAATTTTAAAAAAAAACTTAAATGTAATTTTTAAAATAATTATTATGAAAATTAATAAAAGTTTTATATTGATCGTCCAAAGAAACATAAGTTTTATATTAATTCACTCAATCTCAGGTATGTTCAAACTCTTCTAGTTATATGATAAATTTTTAATAATATAAGTATTTTTATACTATACAAAAATTAAGTTTTACACACTATTAATTATGAACATTGAATAAAAATAGTTTAATCAAATGAGGATTGAATAGTATTGGACAAGTGACCTTATAAATTTTAAGAAGGAGAAGGAGTTGAATTAAGATTTTACAAACTATTCTCCAATTAAAATTTCTATACAGATTTTAACCTAAGTCCCAATATTCCTTTTAAAATGAATTTCTAAATAATATTTCAAATTAAACTTACTGAATAGAAATAATAAGCAACAATAAATAAAAGAGTTTGAGAGAAGAGAGAATGCAAACACAGTTTTATACTGGTTCAACAAAGTTCATTGCCTACATCCAGTCCCCAAGAAACCCTCTTGGGAGTTCCACTATCTCACAAATCCTTTACAATTTTTGAAAAACACAAGGATAGCCCTTCCTTTGTGTTTAGATGTTTTACAACAAGAGACTTTCAGTTTCTTAGCCCTTTGATTAGAAAGAGAGGAAGAAGATGATCTCTCTTGAAAGAGATAGATGTTCACAATGAAACACTCAATTCCTTATTGAATCTCACAAGTGTTTGGCCAAGGAATTTTTAGAAGATAAGACAATTTAATCTTTTGAGAGGATAAGACTTTTTGGTTAGTAAAAACTCTGAGAAAATTTCATGCCAAAGTCACATATATATAGGCCTTTGATGACCATTCAAAATTTAAATGAAAAGATGTGACTGTTGGGAATTATTTTCAAAAATCCTTACTGGTAATTGATTACCATAATGGTGTAATCTTTTTTTTAGCTAATCAATAGTGTAATCGATTACACAGTTACTTCTGAAGAGTTATAACTCTTCACATTTGAAATTTGAATTTTTTAACACTGGTAATTGATTACCAACTTACTATAATCGATTACACAACTTTGAAATTTAAATTCAAATTTCTTATGGCTGTTTTAAAACGTTCCAAATCACTGGTAATCGATTACATGCTTTCTAAAACATTTAAAAGCTTTTCAGAAGGCACATTGGCCACTAGTAATCGATTACATCTTCTGGTAATCGATTATCAGAGAGTAAAACTCTTTTAGAAAACATTTTAAGTTAATTCCTTTGGCCAAACCTTTTGTTGTTTCAACTTGGAACTTTCTTCCTAAGACTTTAGGAATTATCTTGATCATATTTCTTGAGTTTCTCGGATATCTTGGATTCTTGTCTTGAATAAAACTTGAGAAGCGTGTTCCTTTGGCATCATGAAAACATCTTCTTGAAGCCTTGCTTCTACAATCTCCCCCTTTTTGATGATGACAAATCCTGAAATCAAGATAGTATGTACAAGTTTTGATTGATCGTGCACTCATCCCATACTCCCCCTTTCTTTTGGAGGTTATGCCTAATTGTTCTGAAATTTATCTCTTGATTTCTAAGCCTGTTTCTCTCTCCCTTTTGCAACATCAAAAACCCAAAGTACCTATGTCTATGTCTAAAAAACATCATCAAACTCTATCAATCAATCATTAAACACAAATGTTTCAATCAACCAATCAATCCTTATTTATCTAGATCATTAACATCTAAGAGGCCTAATTCTCTCCTAATGGCAAAGAATGTTTCCTTAGGGAGAGGTTTTGTAAAGATATCAACAAGCTGATTCTTTGTATCAACGAATTCTAGAACACAATCTCCCTTCAAAACATGATCTTTTAAGAAATGGTGCCTAATTTCTATATGCTTGGTTCTAGAGTGTTGTACTGGATTTTTGGATAGATTGATTGCACTTGTATTATCACACCTAATGGGTATATGATCAAGAAGGATTCCATAGTAAGATAGTTGTTGCTTCATCCATAAAATTTGGGCACAAAAACTACCAGCAGAAATATATTCCGCTTCAGCAGTAGATAAAATAACACTATTTTATTTCTTACTATGCCATGATATAAGAGCAGATCCAATAAATTGACATGTCCCACTTGTGCTCTTTCTATCTATTTTAGAACCAGCAAAATCAAAATCTGAGTATCCTACTAAAGTGCATGTGGAATTTCTAGGATACCATAAACCTATATTTATTGTACCTAACAAATATCTTATAATCCTTTTAACTGCACTTAGATGTGATTGTTTAGGATTGGACTGAAATCTAGCACACATGCATACACTAAACATGATATCAGGTCTGCTAATAGATAAATAAAGAAGTGATCCGATCATACCTCGATATTGCTTGATATCTATAGATTGACCGGTTTCATCTTTATCTAAATAGCAAGCAGTACTCATGGGTGTAGCCATGTGCTTAGCACTTTCCATTCCAAATCTTTGAATTAATTCCTTGCAGTATTTCGATTGATTGACAAAGATTCCTTCTTTGGTTTGCTTTATTTGTAATCCAAGAAAGAAGGTGAGTTCTCCCATCATAGACATTTCAAACTCACTTTGCATGTCATGAGAGAATTCCTTGCATAACAATTCATTAGTGGATCCAAAGATAATATCATCAACATAAATTTGCACCAATAAAACATCATTTGATTTCCTCTTAATGAAAAGAGTGGTATCCACTTTACCTCTAGAGAAGTTTTTATCTAATAGAAATTTACTCAGACGCTCATACCAAGCCCTTGGGGCTTGTTTCAATCCATATAGAGCCTTTTTCAATTTATAGACATGATTAGGCTTGTCTGAGTTTTCAAACCCTAGGGGTTGTTCTACATAAACTTCTTCTTGAATTAAGTCATTCAAAAATGAACTTTTTACATCCATTTGATAAAGCTTAAAGTTCATTATGGATGCATATGCTAGTAACATTCTAATGGCTTCTAATCTAGCAACCGATGCATATGTTTCTTCATAATCTATCCCTTCTTCTTGATTATACCCTTTTGCTACTAATCTAGCCTTATTTCTAACAATTATGCCATTTTCATCTAACTTATTTCTAAATACCCATTTTGTCCCAATGATGGGATAGTTTTCAGGTTTTTCAACTAGTTCCTAAACATTATTTCTTTTAAATTGATTTAATTCTTCCTGCATGGCTATTATCCAATGTTCATATATTATGGCTTCTTTCAAATTTTTAGGTTCAATCATAGAAACAAAAGCCATATTATTGCATATATCTTTGAGAGAATGTCTAGTTGTTACCCCTTTTGAGATATCACCAATGATGTTGTCAAGGGGATGATCTCTAGAAGCTTTCCATTCTCTTGGAAGATCATCATTTGTTTTGGTTTCATCAACTTGAGAATCCTCATTGCTTCCTTCTCCTTTTCCTTTAAAATTTTTTCCATGAATGTGCATTTCTTCTAAGGAATCTGAAATGTCATCTAGAATATCCTTTCTTGGAAGAATAGCATTAGACTCATCAAAAGAAACATGAATAGATTCTTCAATAGTCATAGTTCTTTTGTTATATATTCTATATGCTTTACTTTGCAATGAATATCCAAGAAAGATACCTTTATCAGACTTAGCATCAAATTTTCCTAAATTGTCTTTTCCATTATTTAACACTAAACATTTGCAACCAAATACATGAAGATGTGAAATGTGGGGTTTTATATCATTAAACAATTCATATGGAGTTTTCTTTAAAATGGGTCTTATTAAAGCCCTATTCATAATGTAACATGCAGTATTAACGGCTTGAGCCCAAAAATATTTTGGAAGAGGAGTATCATTTAGTAAAGTTCTAGCAATCTATTCCAATGACCTATTTTTCCTCTCAACAACTCCATTTTGTTGAGGGGTTCTAGGTGCAAAAAATTTATGCTCAATGCCATATTCATCACAAAATAATTCAAAATCTTTGTTTTCAAATTCACCCCATGATCACTCCAAATAGATGCAATCTTAAGATTTTTCTTGTTTTGTATAATTTTAGCAAGTTTCTTAAATGCATGGAATGTATCACTTTTATGTGTAATGAATAATGTCCAAGTATACCTAGAGTAATCATCAATTATGACAAAGGCATAGTAATTCCCTCCAAAACTCATAGTTCTAGAGGGGTGTTGAAACAATATTCTTAGGTTCAAATGAAACCCTTGTTTTCCCTTTTGACATGCATCACATAATCTATCTTTTTCAAATTTTAGTTTTGGCAGGCCAATAACTAAATCTTTTGAAATCAACTTATTTAAATGTTCCATGTTTATATGTGCAATCCTTCTATGCCATAACCATGAATCATCATTCTTACTAAGAAAGCATTGATTATGATTTGGTTTTTGATTCAAATCTATCATGTAAACATTATTGGTTCTATAACCTATATGCTTTATATTCCTATCAAGTTCATTTTCAATGACACATTTATGAGAATCAAATCATACTAGATAGCCTTTGTCACATAATTGACTAACACTAAGCAAAATGTGCTTAAGACCTTCAACAAGTAGAACATTCTCAATGGAGGAAGATGAGTTTGTACCTATTTTTCCAACTCCAAGAATTCTACCTTTATTGGTGTTGCCATAAGTCACATGTCCGCTTTTCTTGGGAGAGATATGTATGAATTTCGATGCATCTCTTGTCATATGTTTTGAACATCCGCTATCTATGTACCATCTTTTCTTCAAAGATACCTACATGATCAGGTTTGTGACTTAGGTACCAAAAATTTATTGGGTCCTTGTATGTTAGTGTTAACTAAAAATCCTTTTGGGACCCATATCATTTTAATATTGTTGCAATTTTTCCTAAAATAGCATGTAGACGTGCCATGCCCTTTTCTTGCACAATTAAAACAAGTGATGAAAGGAGAATTATATTTTTGTGTGGAAGCAAATAATTTTTTATAAAATTTTTGTTGTTTTTTAGGTTTAAAACCTATTCCTACCTTATCAAAGACACATCTTTGTTTTCCTAATATGACATCTAGGTTATTTTTGCCAATAGAAAATTTAGCAAGTGAGTTTTTCAAATATTTAATTTCTTCTACATACTTGCTACAACATTTACATGAATTTTCTTTTTCATTTGTCATAGTAGAATCATTTACTTTAGTACTTGATTTAAAGATTGAAACTTCAGTTTTAAGAAGGTCTAACACTTTGTTTAATTTTGAAATTTCTTTCTCTAAATCTAAAATAGTTTTCTTAGATGAAGAAACAATTTTTGCAAGTTTAATAGATTCACTATGTAATTCATCAAATGCATCTTGTAACTCATCAAAAGAAATAGATATGTTAGAAGATGTTACCTCTTTGTCGCTTTCATAGTTTTTGCCCATTAGACATAGATTAATCACTTCTTTTTCAGAATCATTAGACGATTCTAAGTCGTTATCATCCCATGTGATGTAGGCCTTCTTTGCCTTCTTTTCTCCAATGTTCTTCTTTTAGGACTTCTCCATTCTTTTCTTAAAGATTGGACAATCAACCCTTAGATGTCCGGGTTGATTGCACTCATAGCATCTTGGAGTTTGGGATGATTCTTCAGTCCTTCTTTTAGGATTGAAGTTTTGTATTCTTTGAGTTCCTTTAATCCTAAGGAATTTGTTGAATCTTTTGACAAAGAGACTAAGATCTTCATCTTCATCCAAGTCAATTGAATCTTCCTTATCACTTTCTTCTTGGATTGAAGATGAGGCTTTAAGAGCAATTCCCTTCTTCTTCTTATCATTTTCTTCATGTTGATTTAATCTCAACAGTTCCATTTCGTGTTCCTGTAACTTTTCAAATAATGTAGCAAGAGACATGTTAGTTAAATCTCGTAACTCAGTAATGGCTATTACCTTAGGTTGCCATTCCCTGCTTAAACATCTCAATACTTTATTTATGAGATCTACATTTGGAAAAGTTTTTCCTAAGGATGCAAGGTGATTTATTATATAAGTAAACCTCTTTTGCATGTCTTGTATACTTTCATTTGTATTCATTCTAAACAGTTTATATTCATGAGTTAATGTATTTATCCTAGATCTTTTTACATTTGTTGTGCCCTCATGTGTTACTTGTAGGGTATCCCACATATCTTTTGCATTTTTACAATTTGATACCCTAAAATAATCCATCCATTCCTAAGGCATATGTAATTATGTTTTTGGCTTTTAAGTTATATTGTACTCGTATTCTTTCTTCCTCAGTCCACTCTTCTCTAGGCTTTTCTATTGTTGCATTTCCAGCCACCATGGTGGGAACATAAGGCCCTATTTCAATGGCTTCCCAAATGTTTAAATCTATAGCCTCTATAAAGATTTGCATGCGGGTTTTCTAATAGTGGTAACCCACTCCATTAAAAATGGGAGGCCTATTAATTGAATTGCCTTCGAGGAACAAGTAGTTTGATGAGACCATAATTCTTGAAGCTTCTAAACTTTGTACAAGAATGAAGCTCTAATACCACTTGTTGGACAAATGGCCTCATAAATCTTAAGAAGGGGGGGGGGGGGTTGAATTAAGATTTTACAAACTATTCCCCAATTAAAATTTCTGCACATATTTTAACCTAAGTCCCAAGATTCCTTTTAAAATGAATTTCTAAATAATAATTCTAATTAAACTTACTGAATAGAAATAATAAGCAACAATAAATAAAAGAGTTTGAGGGAAGAAAGAATGCAAACACAGTTTTATATTGGTTTAGCAAAGTCTGTTGCCTACGTCCAGTCCCCAAGAAACCCTCTTGGGAGTTCCACTATCTCACAAATCCTTTACAATTTTTGAAACACACAAGGACAACCCTTCCTTTGTGTTCAGATGCTTTACAACAAGAGACTCTCAGTCTCTTAGCCCTTTGATTAGAAAGAGAGGAAGAAGAAGAAGATGATCTCTCTTGAAAGAGATAGATGTTCACAATGAATCACTCAATTCCTTATTGAATCTCACAAGTGTTTGGCCAAGGAAATTTTAGAAGATAAGACAATTTAATCTTTTGAGAGGATAAGACTTTTTGGTTAGTAAAAACTCTGAGAAAATTTCATGTCCAAGTCACATATATATAGTCTTTCGATGGCCATTCAAAACTTAAATGAAAAGATGTGACTGTTGGGAATTATTTTCAAAAATCCTTACTGGTAATCGATTACCATAATTGTGTAATCGATTACCATAATGGTGTAATCGATTACACAATTACTTTTGAAGAGTTATGACTCTTCACATTTGAAATTTGAATTTTTAAACACTAGTAATCGATTACCAACTTACTGTAACCGATTACATAACTTTGAAATTTAAATTCAAATTTCTTATGGTTGTTTTAAAACGTTCCAAACCACTGGTAATTGATTACAAGCCATGTGTAATTGATTACATGCTTTCTAAAACATTTAAAAGCTTTTCAGAAGGCACATTGGCCACTGGTAATTGATTACCAGAGAGTAAAACTCTTTTAGAAAACATTTGAAGTTAATTCCTTTGGCCAAACCTTTTGTTGTTTCAACTTGGAACTTTCTTCCTAAGACTCTAGGAATTATCTTGATCATATTTCTTGAGTTTCTCGGATATCTTGTCTTGAATAAAACTTGAGAAGCGTGTTTCTTTGGCATCATCAAAACATCTTCTTGAAGCCTTGCTTCTACAAATAGTATATTTATAAAAGTTTTCGCAAATAAGAGTTTTTAACAAGCTATTTAAATTGATCGTCCAAAGAAACATCAAGTTTTATATTGATTCACTCAATTTGAGGTATGTCCAGTCTCCTTTAGTATTATTATAAATATTTAACAATGGTAGTATTTTTATACTATAAAAAAATAGTTTAAATTTTACACACTATTAATTATGAACATTGAATAAAAATAGTTTAATCAAATGGGGATTGAATAGTATATTTATAAAATTTTTTCGCAAATAAGAGTTTTCAACAAGTTATTTAAATTGATCGTCTAGAGGAACACAAGTTTTACATTGATTCACTCAATTATGTCAAGTCTCCTTTAGATGTATGATAAACTTTTAACAATGTAAGTATTTTTATGTACAAGCAAGCTTCATGATGATGAATCAAGTTGATTCAAGTAGTTTTGATGATGACAAAGATAATAACGAAAAGCCCAAAGAATGATTTCAAGAAGGAGTCAACAAGTTCAAGATCAAGTTTAATTTTAAGTTTCACGAGAAGAAATCAAGAAGATTCAAGAATCATGAGAAGATTGATTTCAAGATTCAAGAGAAGATGAATTCAAGATTCAAGAGAAGAAATCAAGAAGACTTCACAAGGGAAGTATTGAAAAGATTTTTCAAAAAACAACATAGCACATTTTTGTTTTTTCAAAAGAGTTTTTCTCAAAATTTTCTAAGTTACTAGAATTTTTACTCTCTGGTAATCGATTACCAGTTTCCTGTAATCGATTACCAGTGGCAAAGTTTGATTTCAAAAGTTTTCAACTAAATTTGCAACGTTCCAATTGATTTCAAAATGGTGTAATCGATTACAAGATATTGGTAATCGATTACCAGTGCATCTGAACGTTGGAATTCAAATTCAATTGTGAAGAGTCACATCCTTTCATAAAAAGCTTTGTGTAATCGATTACAAGGATTTGGTAATCGATTACCAGTGACAAGGTTTGAACAAAAATCAAAAGATGTAACTCTTCCAATGGTTTTCAGTTTTTCTAAAGTTTATAACTCTTCCAATGGTTTTCTTGACTAGACTTGAAGAGTCTATAAAAGCAATACCTTGATTTGCATTTAAAGACAACTTACAACTCTTACAATCTTTACAAATAACTTTTCCACTTATTCTTTTACAACCTTTGAATCTCTTTGAACATCTTCTTGAACTTCTTCTTCTTCTTCTTCTTCCTTTGCAAAAGCTTTCTAAAGTTCTCTGGTTTTCCAAACCTTGAAAACAGAAGTGTGCTATATCTTTTATTCTCTTCTCCCTTTGCCAAAATGAATTCGCCAAGGACTAACCGCCTGAATTCTTTTTGTGTCTCTCTTCTCCCTTTTCCAAAAGAACGAAGGACTAATCGCCTAAATTCTTTTGTGTCTCCATTCTCCCTTGTCAAAGAATTCAAAATGACACAGTCTGAGAATTCTTTTGATTCTTCCCTTTCCCTTATACAAAAGATTTCAAAGGACTAACCGCCTTAGATATCTTTTGTATCCCCTTCACAAAGTTTCAAAGGACTAACTGCATGAGAACTTTGTCTTAACACATTGGAGGGTACATCCTTTGTGGTACAAGTAGAGGGTACATCTACTTGGGTTGTTGTGACTGAGAACAAGAGAGGGTACATCTCTTGTGGATCAGTTCTAGTGGAGGTTACATCCACTAGGTTGTTCAAAGAGAACAAGGGAGGGTACATCCCTTGTGGATCTTTGCTTGTAAAGGATTTTACAAGGTTGAAAAGAAATCTCAAGGACCGCAGGTCGCTTGGGGATTGGATGTAGGCACGGGTTGTTGCCAAACCAGTATAAAACTCTTGTGTTTGTCTTCTTCTTCCCTACACTTTTAATTTCCACTGTGCACTTTAATTATCGCTTTTACTTTTGGTTAAGTTTCTATTTCTTTTCTTTGCTTTCTTAACATTATAGTAAAAGCCTAATCGAATCTAGTAATATTAAGAAGAATAGATTTTTAATTAGTAAAGGTTCACTAATAATTAATTCAACCCCCCCTTCTTAATTATTCCGAGGCCACTTGATCCAACATTTTATACTCTAAAAAAATAGTTTGTTTTACACACTATTAATTATGAACATTAAATAAAAATAGTTTAATCAAATGGGGATCGAATAGTATATTTATAAAAAAAAATTTCTAGGAAGAGTTTTCAACAAGTTATTTAAATTGATTGTCCAAAGGAACACAAATTCTATATTGATTCACTCAGTCTGAGGTATGTCCAGTCTCCTTTAGTTATATGATAAATTTTAACAATGTAAGTATTTTTATACTATAAAAAAATAGCTTACGTTTTACACACTATTAATTATGAACATTGAATAAAAATAGTTTAATCAAATGAGGATTGAATAGTATATTTATAAATGTTTTTTGCAAATAAGAGTTTTCAATGAGTTATTTAAGTTGATCGTCCAAAGGAACACAAGTTTTATATTAATTCACTCAATCTAAGGTATGTCTAGTCTCCTCTAGTTATATGATAAATTTTTAACAATGTAAGTATTTTTATACGGTAAAAAATAGTTTAAGTTTCACACACTATTAATTATGAACATTGAATAAAAATAGTTTAATCAAACGGGGATTGAATAGTATATTTATAAAAGTTTTTTCCCAAATAAGAGTTTTCAACAAGTTATTTAAATTGATCGTCCAGAGGAGCACATTTTATATTGATTTACTCAATGTAAGGTATGTCTAGTCTCCTTTAGTTATATGATAAATTTTTAACAATGTAAGTATTTTTATACGGTAAAATAAATATTTAAGTTTTACACTCTATTAATTATGAACATTGAATAAATATAGTTTAATCAAATGGGGGATTGAATAATATATTTATAAAAAAATTTCGCAAAGAAGAGTTTTCAGCAAATTATTTAAATTGATCGTCCAAAGGAACACAAGTTTTATATTGATTCACTCAATCGAGGTATGTTCAATCTCCTTCAACACAACGGGTTCCACTAGCCAACTTGATTACAAATAAGTATACTCTGTGTCACTTTTGACTATCTTCTACCAATAATCTTCACCCAGGATTGTTATACCAAGTATTCTTTAACATTAAGTCACTCCTGATTTTTTCAAACAAAAGTTTCATGGATTACAAAGTAATCAACTCATAATCTGAGGATATCAAAGTTAAGGACGTTACAAAATACCTACTTTGCTAAACAAAGAATGAACTATTTAAGCTTTAGAATGTTTCATCCAAAAATGAACTTA
This sequence comes from Glycine max, assembly GCF_000004515.6. Taxonomy (NCBI): domain Eukaryota; kingdom Viridiplantae; phylum Streptophyta; class Magnoliopsida; order Fabales; family Fabaceae; genus Glycine; species Glycine max. The sequence goes on along the minus strand of NC_038251.2, from coordinate 26,140,498 downwards.
GAGAATGTTCAAAGTGGAAAGGTATTTGTCGAACAATTTGTTACCAGATATTCTCTTGAATCTTCATTATATAGCCTTTTTATTCATATATTTGTTGTGAGTGAGAGTTAATTCAATCAAAACCTTATGAGTCTTCATTAAATGCATGAAGACTTCTATTATGATTCTTGATGCAATCCTCCCTAGGAAGGGATTAATCACCAGAGCCATGAATAAGAGGCTCCAAGAGGATTGGGCTAGAGCTGCTGAAGAAGGCCCTAGGGTTCTCATGAATCTTAGGATAGATTTCTGAGCCCATGGGCCAAGGTTGGGTCAACTTATCTTTGTACATATTAGATTAGGATTTCATTATTTTTGGGCCTTGTATTTAGGGCTCCATAATATAGGTAGGGTATCCTATAAATTTAGGATTTTTCAGCCCTTGTATTTTAGGGCACCTAGACTAGTTTTTGTATTAGGGAAAGTTTTGTAATTTCACATGCATTAAGTGAATATTTGATGTGTGTGTTGGGAAATAAATTTAATTGAATTGGGAGAAGCCCAATCCAATTAAATTTTAGAGGGGGAGGTGAGCATTTGCTTGCTACATCCCATGAGTATTGCCAAGTGGCAGGTTCATCACATTGCCTTCCCCTTTAAAAGAAACCTTGTCCTCAAGGTTGAAATGTGGATAACTTGTTAAACAAGTGGCCTCAATAACTTAAGAGGGGGGTGAATTAAGTTTATAACTTTCCCTTAATCAAATTTTAATTCTCTCTCGAATTAGAATATGCACACTTAATATGAATTAAATAAAGAACAATTCAAATGAAACTTCTTCAATGAAAAAATAAAATGCAATAAATTAAAAAAGTTTTAGGGAAGAGAGAATGCAAATTTAGTTTTTATATTGGTTCGGCCACACCCTGTACCTACGTCCAATCCTCAAGCAACCCGCTTGAGATTTCCACTAACTTGTAAAATCCTTTTACAATGTCTGAACTCCACTAACTTGTAAAATCCTTTTACAATGTCTGAACCATACAAGGATACCCTTCCCTTGTGTTCAGAAATCTTCACAACTCAAGAGACCCACAGTCTCTTGAACAACAATTGTTTGCTTTAGAGTAAGAAGATTATTTCTCTCTTGAAGAGAAGAATGTTACAAGATGAAGATCTTATAAGAATCCTTATAGATTTTGCAAGTGTTTGGCCAAGGCTTTCTTTTAAGAGGATAAGACAATTATTGTTCTGAAAAACTCTAAGGAAATTCAAACCCAAGTCACCTATTTATAGGCCTTTGGTGGCCTTTCAAAATCTTGTGAACAGTTGTGACTTTTCAGAGTTATTTTTAAAAATTTCCTCACTGGAAATCGATTACATATCTATGGTAATCAATTACACAATTAGTTTTGAGGAGTTATGACTCTTCAGATTTAAAATTCAAGATTTCGTGACTGGTAATCAATTACACACCTGTTGTAATCGATTATAGGTTTTAAAATTCAAATTCAAAATTTCTAAAAGCTGTTTAAAACAATTTTGTTTCTAGTAATTGTTATACCCTAATTTCGTCCGGGGATTATTACTTGATGACATGCAACCTTTGGTTAGCCATTTTGAGATACTTGGCGTCCTTTGTTGCACAATAAATGAAGTCCTGAGACGTGTCAGAAATCAAAAGGAAGCAGGCTTGCGCGATCCGTGAAATTCCGTGATGTGGCGGAAATCGAAAAGATGTGTTTTTGCGCAATCCGTGGGTTTTCGTAACTTCTTCGAAAGCTAAAAAAGAGTAAATACATAATCCGTAAGGATTCATAACCTTGCGGAAGGAAAATAAGTATCGTTACGAAATTCGTAAAGTTTCGTAACGTTACGGAAAAAGAATTACCAAAAAAAGTAGAAGGGGGTGCATTTAGTAAAAAGGGGGGTACAAATAGCAATCTGGCCCACTTGGGCCTTCCAGATTCTTCCTCCAAAAGGCTGTTGCTTTTGGAGGAAGCAACCTTGCTCGCCTGGGCGAGCTGGGTGGCAAGCTCCTCCCCTATTTTGCTATAAATGGGGGGAGGAGTGAAGAAGAAAAGGGTTCAGCCTTCTTGGCACTTCTCATTCTCTCAAAATTGCTGAGGAAAATTATTTCCGTGAAGAAAATCCAAGCCGAGGCGCTTCCGTAACGTTTCCGTGAGCAATTACGCGAAGATTCTCGACCGTTCTTCAACGTTCATCATTCGTTCTTCGTTTTCTTCAGTCTTCAACGGGTAAGTACCTCAAACCGAGCTTTTCAATTCATTCTATGTACCCGTGGTGGTCCACATGTTGTTTCATGTATTTTTATTCTCGTTTTCATTCGCTTTTTATACCCCCTTTTGACGTGCTTAAGTCATTTATTTAAGTCATTTCTCGCCTAATCTAAAAATAAAATAAATTTCCACCGATCGTTTGAATTGTATCTTCCGTTAATTTCGGTTAAAATGAATTCCGACCGTTCGGTCGTGCCGTAACCACGTTGGAAATAAAAAAAGAGGCAAAATAATAATATAATAAAAAAATATATATCTTTTAGTAAAATAAAGCGAAAAATCAATCGGACGTTTTCTCTTTGGGATTTCTCATTCTTAATTGAATTGACTAATAACTAAAGTGAAACTAAGGCTAAAATCAATTCGCCTAGTCAAGCTCGTCCACAAAAAATAGGATTTTGAAAGTTTATCATTTCAGTTTCTTACCAAGTAAAATGGATCATTTTTAAGGTCCAACGCCTTAAAATGATCACCTTTCAAGTAAAAAAGAATCACTTAATTCACGTATAAGAAAGAACTATGTAGGTCTGATTTCCTCTCCGATGGAGGGTACGTAGGAGCAAAAGCTCTGCTTTTGTCGACCTCAAAAAATAAAAAGAAATAAAGTTAAGGTAACGCAATTTCCACAATTCTAAAAAATAGGCTGTTGTCCTTCGAGACAAACGTAAGAGGTGCTAATACCTTCCTCAACCGTAAATACAACTCCCGAACTTAGAATTTTTATTTTGATCGGTTTCCTTCAGTTTTCCCGACGTTTTCCACAAATAAACGTTGGTGGTGACTCCGCGCATCTTTCCTCCTTTGGAAAGCGCACCCGTGAACCCCGCCTTCGCTCGCCCGCAAAAGGGCACGTTGCGACAGTTGGCGACTCCACTGGGGATATTTTTGTGAGTTAGGCCTATTTTAAGGAATTGTGGATTTGTGAAACTTCGTGTGTGCTTTTGTTGAACTGTGTAAAATGTAAATAACTATTGTCTATTTCGCATTCTTTACACTGCATTCTAAGCACCCACGGGTTTGAGTAAAAAAGGGGCCCTATACCCGGGTTCATGGGAATTTAAGGAGTGGAGGTGAATCTATCATCATGCTAGGTCTCCGACTTGCTTGATAATAGTGAAACCTTGTCTAGAGCTTTCTCTCTTTATAATGTGTTGTCGCTGGTATTCCATACCGCCACAATATTATTATCTTGAGTGATGATACCTCTAGAAAACAGCCGTGTGAGTTATAAATTGTTCGGAAGTAGTTATTAGAGACCCCTAGATATTATCCTATAGGTTCCCAAATAGGGGCAAAGAGAAAACACGCTCTGTGCCATTTGTTCTCATGCATCTTTTGATAAATAGCACTAGTTTATAGTTTTTTGCTAGTGGTGTTTGGTTTCTTTAGAGTAATACGTAACCTTTTTAATGCTACGTCGAGGCGCCATCATGCTCAAACATAGCATTAAAATTGGATCTATGCGGTCTCGTATGTGTGAATTACCCCTTTGTGTTGTTTTCCTTCTGTTTCATGCATACGCATTGCATCATTCATGTCGGAGTCTTGATCCACCCCTTTTTTAGGTAAATGATGGGGACAAATCAAAACAGCAAAAGGTTTTATCAAGTCAAGGTTAAAAGTCTAGATGTCACTAGCCTCAAGGAATTGGGACGATTGATGGGACCTCTCCAAAGGCAAGCCTTCCGCAAAGTGTACGGGAAGATTCTAGATTTGATCGCAGCGGAGGTATTTACGGAAGCTGTTGTATCCCTCGCCCAATACTATGACCAGCCGTTGAGGTGTTTCACGTTTGGGGACTTCCAAATGGTACCAACTATTGAAGAGTTTGAGGAAATATTAGGATGCCCTCTTGGAGGGAGAAAACCGTATCTTTTCTCCGGCTTTCTTCCTTCCTTGAGCAAGATTGCAGCTGTGGTTGGAGATTCAGCAAAAGAGTTGGATCGCATGAAACAAACTCGCAATGGAGTAGTGGGCCTGCCACGGAAATACTTGGAAGGCAAGGCAAGGGATATGGCGAGCCAAGAGAAGTGGGGCCCGTTTGCGGATATTTTAGCTTTGCTGATTTTTGGGATTGTCCTCTTTCCGAACGTTGACGGTTTGGTAGACTTAGCCGCCATTGATGCTTTCCTCGCATATCACCATAGCAAGGAAAGTCCAGTGGTGGCTATCTTGGCAGATTTGTTTGACACCTTTGACCGGAGGTGTGAGAAAAACAGTGCACGGATTGTCTGTTGTTTACCCGCTCTCTGTGTGTGGTTGATTTCACACCTATTCCAACAAGACACAAGACACCCGTGTCCGCTTCAAAGCTATCGCTCATGCGCCAAAAAAGGAAGAGTCGATTGGGACCAACATTTGGCTGGGATAGAGGGCAGCGCGATCAATTGGTTTCCTCGTTGGAAGGAAGGCAAGGAAGGAGTTATCTTTTCGTGTGGGGACTACCCTAATGTTCCACTGATAAGGACTAGGGGTTGTATTAATTATAATCCCGCACTCGCCATAAGACAGCTAGGGTATCCCATGAGGGGAGCGCCAACCGAAGAAAGTCTCTCGCCTTTCCTTGGGAGGGATCTAGGCGCGCAAAGTCTCAAGGCGATACAAAGAGTCCACAAGGCGTGGAGAAGTCCGTTGAAGAAAGACAAGGAGCTTAGAGGCATCCGAAATGGCGTCATCGGAGGATATCATGGATGGCTAAGAATTCACACGCGAGGGTTAGATTGGCTCTCCAAGTTGAAAGTTATCGATGAGGAGAACTTCGAAGCTCCGGAGGAAGATGAAGAAGTCCGAGCTCTGAAATTAGAGCTAGGGAAGACAAGACTCGCCAAGGAGAAGTTCAAATCAGCTGCTACACACATCTGGAAGGAGTGCACCGAGTTACAAGAGGAAAACGCGGCCACTGCAAGAGCCCTTGAACAAGAAACCAAAAGGGCCCGCAAGGAGGAATATGGCCGAGAGAAATTCCGAGGAGCATTGTGGGGTAGCAACAATGAGCTCAAGCTCTGAAGAGAGGAAAGAGATCGGTCACGGGTGCATAGCATGATCTTAAAAGAAGAGTTAGTTGCTTGCGTGAGGTCCAAAAGGAGTTTGGCTCAACACTTGGAAGCCACGGAGCAAAGCATGCTAGCTATCATAGGGCAATACAAGGAAGAATTGAACCAGTCTATGGCCCATGAACAAAAGCTAGTGGAGGATTTTGCACAAGTGTACGCCGAAAAAGAAGCAAGAGGGAGGGTGATTGATGCATTGCATCAAGAAGCGACTATGTGGATGGATAGGTTCGCCTTGACCTTGAATGGAAGTCAAGACCTCCCGCGTCTATTAGCCAAAGCTAAAGCCATGGCCGAAGTGTGTACGGCCCCCGAGGAGATTCATGGGCTAATCAAATACTGTCAACACATGATAGATTTGATGGCCCTTATAATTAGAAATCGTTAGGTTCTCTTGTAACACCTTTGTATAATCTTGGCTAGATGAAAGCTTTGTTCTTTTTATAAAATGAGAAGTTCTGAACTCATCATGTTATCTAAAAACCTTGGGGTGGATCCAAGTGCTCCGATCATCCATTTGCATATTCATGTTTTGGTGACATACTCACCGTTGTTTATTTCTTTAGGAATTTCATCATAACTAAGAAAACACCAAGGCACCCCTATAACACTCGATCCAGAAAAATGGATAATGAAGAGGGCGTGCAGGAACAGATGAAGGCCGATCTACCGGCCTTAAAAGATCAAATGGCTTCCATCTCGGAGGTCATGTTAAAACTCCAGAAAACCATAGAGGATAAAGCCACGGTAACCGCCTCCAGTACAGTTAGGGAAGCGGAGCCGGTGCTGCAACCCGCCTTAAATCTGGGCCGAGACAGAAACACGGCCATGTTTGGTCGAAGGTATAGTCCGCAAGCTTATCCTTATGGCTTGCCTCCGGACTTCACCCCCCGTGCCGCCCCGGAAGATTTAAGCCAAGCTCCTACTTTCGAGGGGCAACTCCCCCCTTATGACGACTATCCCGGGCAAGACGATGAGGAAGGAGATACCCATCTTGGCCCCCTGCTCCACCTCAAAGATCCGTCCCCACATGAACTACCCCAACCGAACATAGTCCGCCATATCCCGGCTTCACCCACACCCGTAAAAGAATCTGTTCCCTTCACGGAAGATAAGGGAAAGATTGAGGCGCTTGAAGAGAGGTTAAGAGCAGTCGAGGGCCTTGGCAATTACCAATTCTCGGATTTAGCGGATTTATGTCTCGTGCTCAATATCGTCATTCCTCCCAAGTTCAAAGTACCGAACTTTGATAAGTACAAAGGGACGACATGTCCGAAAGGGCATCTTCGGATGTATTGCCGAAAGATGGGGGCGTATTCTGCGGACGAAAAATTGTTGGTCCATTTCTTTCAAGAAAGCTTGGCTGGGGCAGCTGTAGCATGGTATACCAATCTGGAAGCTTCCCAGATCCGATCATGGAAGGACTTGGCAACTGCCTTCATTAGGCAGTACCAGTACAATACGGACATGGCTCCTGATCGGAACTAGCTTCAGAGTATGACTAAGCGAGAGCATGAGTCCATTAAGGAATATGCCCAAAGATGGAGAGATCTCGCAGCCCAAGTCGTACCACCCATGATGGAAAGGGAGATGATCACAATTATGGTAGATACGTTACCCACGTTCTACTATGAAAAGCTGATAGGCTACATGCCAGCTAACTTTGCGGATCTCGTCTTCGCCGGAGAAATGATTGAATCCGGACTACGGAAAGGCAAGTTCGAATATGCTTCCAATGTGGCCCCCAACAACAACAGAAGAGCCCCAGTAGTGGGCGCGAAGAAAAAGGAAGGAGACGCCCACGCAGTCACCACCACCCCGACGTGGATGAAAGCACCCCAAAATATCCAAAGCTCATACCAGCCCAATCCCCCAAATTTTTTAATCCGAGCCGAGAATTCTCTCCCGACTCAAGTAAAAGGACCACCCGCAGCAGAAAGAGCACCGACCCAACGCACAGCTCCAGCCGCTTCCCGGCCAGTTAATAATACAGCCCCCGGCGCGAGCTATAAATATGCACAGCATCCGCCCCCGAAAGATAACTTCTCCCCTATTCCCATGGCATACTCTGAGTTATGGCCTTCATTATTGGAGAATCATTTGGTGGTGGCCATACCCGGGAAGGTCTTCCAGCCACCCTACCCCAAGTGGTACGACCCGGGTGCCAAGTGTGTGTACCATAGTGGAGCTCCCGGACACAATATTGACTCCTGCATCCCGTTCAAGTATAAAGTGCAGCACCTGATTAGTGCCGACTGGCTAGCGTTTCAAGAGGAAGGCCCAAATGTTAAAACCAACCCGCTAGCTAGTCATGGAGGGGCTAGCGTGAACGCCGTCGAAAAGGACGGGCCATCGCGGGCAAAGAGGTTAGGAGAGGTGGTTACTTCTAGACGCTTCATCTATCAATCACTGCAAGCGGCGTGCATGGTCTCCCGAGGTGGAGACGAAAGGGATGAATGTTTGTTTCACCTCGGGGAGTCGCATGACATGGAAACCTGTCCCGTGGTGGAAGAATTGCTTCAGTGGCTCATGGATTACGGGCAACTTGAAGTGTCCATAGAAGGGAGGGAAGAACCACAAATTTGCATGCAGTCGGAAGAGAAGAAGGTTCCTCTAACCCCCAAGGCCCTAGTGATATGTTTTACTAGGAAAGGGACCGGCTCCACACCCATATACCCCCGGACGGCACCCAAGCCAACACCATTTGCATATCAAAGTAATAAGGCCGTTCCGTGGAAGTATACCCCTCCTGCGTCCAGCGAAAGAGTTGCAACCGAAGTTGACTCCCTATCAGCTAAGGTAACCAACATCACCGGCCTCAGTGGCGTAACCCGCAGTGGTCGGGTGTTCGCTTCCCCTCACCCGGCGGAATTGCCCTCCAAAGGGACAGCGCCCATGGTCCAAGAGCCCACAGATATAGCCACCCCCTCGAAAGAAGTAGATCCTCCAGTGGTAAGAGGGGCCGAAAAGAAAGAAGGACTTCAAGGAAAAACAGTGACTTTGGAAGAGGCCCATGAGTTCCTCCGCCTCATCCAACAAAGCGAGTTTAAGGTAGTCGAGCAACTGAATAAAACTCCAGCAAGGATCTCCTTGCTTGAACTACTCATAAACTCCGAGCCTCATCGTGCGCTGTTGATGAAGGTCCTTAACGATGCCCATGTAGCACATGATATCTTAGTGGAGGGTTTCGAAGGTATCGTTAATCATATAACCACCAACAATTATATTGCGTTTGCAGAAGAAGAGATTCCCGTTGAGGGGAGAGGACACAACAAGGCTCTACATGTGTCGGTGAGATGTATGGACCACGTTGTCGCAAAGGTACTTATCGACAATGGATCGAGTTTAAATGTAATGCCAAAGACCACTTTGGAAAAGCTTCCTTTAGTGCGTCACGTTTAAAACCAAGCTGGATGGTGGTGCGAGCCTTTGATGGTACTCGGCGGGAAGTGATGGGGGAAATCGACATTCCCATTCAGATAGGCCCCCACACTTGCAACGTGGTGTTTCAAGTAATGGATATAAATCCCGCGTATAGCTGCCTCTTGGGAAGACCGTGGATTCATGCCCTGGGAGTGGTCCCTTCAACGCTTCACCAGAAATTGAAGTTCGCAGTGGGTGGACTTTTAGTGATAGTGTCGGGTGAAGAGGATATGTTAGTGAGCTGCCCCTCCTCCGCACCGTATGTAGAAGCGGCGGAAGAATCATTGGAAACGGCTTTCCAATCCTTTGAGGTGGTGAGCTGCGCCTCTGTGGAACCAAGTTCGTCGCTACCTTCTCTCTCCAAAGCGGCCATAATGGTGGTGCGTGTTATGCTGAGGAACGGATTTGAGCCCAAAATGGGTCTAGGCGAGGACTGCCTCGAGAATGCCAACGTGGTCGATATCAAGGGAAATCCATACAAGTATGGATTAGGGTATGAACCCGGGATGCCGGGGAGGAGGAACGTGCCGTCAAGATTTCGGGCGGATAGGGTATGGCCCGACCGTATTAGCCAGTGTTTCACCAGCGCTGGAATGGTGTCCGAGGAGGAGGTGGCTGCAATAGAAGAGGAGTTCCCTCAAGACCCACCAAGTTTTGTGCAACCATGCCACCCCGATTCCCAAGTGGGGAACTGGCGCGTGATAAGCCAGTCAGAAGTCTATACCGCTGATTCAATGTAATTAGAGCCTATAGATTTCCTTTCTCTTTTGTTTTGTGGAACCTACCTTATTAAATAAACAAAGAGATCTTGTTTCATCTGTTCTTGCAGTACCACCTTTTCTCATATCATTTTGCATGTTTTTGTTTCTTTTGTCTTGTTTGGTATAGATATGAGGGTCGATTCTTTGAGGATCCTAACAACGAGGGTTTGACAATCGATTTCGATCGAGATATAAGCCAAACGATAAACGAGGAAGAGGAAGAGGACGTCCTGTCACCAGAGTTGGAGAGGTTGGTCGCTCAGGAAGAACGTGAAATGAAGCCTCACCAAGAAGAAACCGAATTGGTAAACTTGGGGACCATAGAGGAAAAGAAAGAAGTAAAGGTAGGAACAGGTATGACCGTGCCTATCCGCCAAGGCTTGATAACCCTTCTTGAAGAGTATCAAGATGTCTTTGCGTGGTCGTATCAAGACATGCCCGGTCTGAATTCCGACATTGTGCAGCATAAGTTGCCTTTGAATCCTGGGTCTTCCCCGGTTAAGCAAAAGTTACGAAGAATGAAACCCGAGATGTCTTTAAAAATTAAAGAAGAAGTAAGGAAGCAGTTTGATGCAGGTTTCTTAGCTGTGGCGCGGTACCCGGAGTAGGTGGCCAACATTGTCCCAGTCCCGAAAAAGGACGGCAAGGTTCGAATGTGTGTAGACTACCAGGACTTGAACCGAGCCAGTCCTAAAGACAATTTTCCCCTGCCACACATTGACATATTGGTAGATAATACAGCCAAATTCACCCTTTTCTCATTTATGGATGGTTTTTCGGGGTATAATCAAATAAAGATGGCACCCGAAGATATAGAGAAGACCACTTTCGTCACCCTATGGGGGACATTCTGCTATAAAGTGATGGCCTTCGGGCTGAAAAATGCTGGGGCAACCTATCAACGTGCCATGGTGGTGTTGTTCCATGATATGATGCATAAGGAAATAAAGGTCTACGTAGATGACATGATTGCCAAGTCTCGAACTGAGGACGAACACCTTGTCAATCTGCGTAAGCTGTTTGGAAGGTTGCGGAAATACCAATTAAAACTAAACCCAACCAAGTGCACCTTTGGGGTGAAATCGGGGAAGCTGCTAGGATTTATTGTCAGAAAGGGATAGAGATAGATCCCGAGAAAGTGAAGGTCATCCTTGAAATGCCGGAACCACGCACGGAGAAGCAGGTTCGGGGGTTTTTGGGCAGGTTGAATTATATCACGAGATTTATCTCGCAACTCACCCCTACCTGTGAGCCCATTTTTAAGCTATTACGTAAGAACGAGGCGGTCCTATGGAACAGTGACTGCCAAGAGGCCTTTGAGAAGATCAAACAGAGTCTCGCGAATCCCCCGGTGCTCATGCCACCTGTAACAGGAAGACCTCTTTTCCTGTACATGACCGTGTTGGACGAGTCTATGGGGTGCGTGTTGGGTCAGCATGATGATTCTGGGAAAAAGGAGCAAGCCATCTACTATCTGAGCAAGAAGTTTACCGCATGTGAGATGAATAACTCAATGCTGGAAAGGACGTGTTGTGCTCTAGTATGGGCATCCCATCGGCTTATGCAGTACATGCTCAGCCATACCACGTGACTTTTTTCCAAAATGGATCCCGTGAAATACATCTTTGAGAAACCGGCCCTCACGGGACGAATCGCTAGGTGGCAGGTACTATTATCTGAATTCGATATCGTTTACGTCACCCAAAAGGCGGTAAAGGGAAGTGCCTTAGCGGATTATTTGGCCCAGCAACCCCTCCAGGATTATCGGCCGATGCACCCCGAGTTCCCAGATGAAGATATCATGGCCCTGTTTGAAGAGAAGTGGATGCACGAGGACATAGACAAATGGATTGTTTGCTTCGATGGGGCATCTAATGCTTTGGGCCACGGAGTAGGGGCAGTCCTTGTATCCCCGGATGATCAGTGTATTCTTTTCACAGCTAGGCTAGGTTTTGATTGTACCAACAATATGGCCGAGTACGAAGCATGCGCCCTCGGGGTTCAGGCGGCCATTGATTTTGATGTAAAACTACTCAAGGTGTATGGAGACTCAGCTTTGGTGATACGCCAGTTGAAAGGAGAATGGGAAACTAGGGATCCGGAGTTGATACCCTATCAAGCTCACATTTTGAGGTTAGCCAAGTACTTTGACAACATTTCCTTCCACCACATACCTCGGGAAGAGAATCAAATGGCTGATGCATTAGCCACCCTGGCATCCATGTTTCAACTTGCCCCACACGGGGATCTGCCGTACATCGATTTCAAATCTCAAGACAGGCCGGCATATTGTTATGCAATAGAGGAAGAGCGGGATGGGAAACCATGGTATTTCGACATCAAGCAGTATGTCGAGAACAAAGAATACCCACCAGGGATTTCTGACAATGACAAAAGGACGTTGAGGAGATTGGCTACTGGCTTCTTTGTAAGTGGTACCATCCTGTACAAACGAAACCACGACATGACCCTCCTACGATGCGTAGATGCCAAAGAGGTGAACTTCATGATTGAGGAGATCCACGAGGGTTCCTTTGGGACACATGCCAATGGGCATGCTATGGCCAGAAAAATCCTTAGGGCCGGTTATTACTAGCTCACCATGGAGAGTGATTGTTGTGCCCATGTAAGGAAGTGTCATAAGTGTCAGGCATACGCGGACAATGTCAATGTTCCGCCACATCCTCTGAATGTTATGTCTGCCCCTTGGCCTTTTTCAATGTGGGGGATAGATGTCATTGGGGCCATCGAACCCAAAGCGTCGAATGGTCACCGCTTCATTCTTGTGGCGATAGATTACTTCACCAAATGGGTTGAAGCAGCTTCTTATACCAATGTCACAAGGAATGTGGTAGTTAGATTCATAAAGAAGGAGCTGATTTGTTGATACGGACTCCCCAGGAAGATCATTACTGACAATGGCACCAATCTGAACAACAAGATGATGCAGGAAATGTGCGAGGACTTCAAGATCCAGCATCATAACTCCACCCCTTATCGGCCAAAGATGAATGGGGCTGTAGAGGCTGCGAATAAAAATATTAAGAAGATTGTTCAGAAGATGACAATGTCATACAAAGATTGGCATGAGATGTTACCTTTCGCCCTACACGGGTACAGAACCTCGGTGCAAACTTCTACTGGGGCAACGCCGTATTCCTTGGTTTATGGGATGGAGGCAGTACTCTCATTTGAGGTAGAAGTTCCTTCTCAGAGGATAATGGCGGAGTCAGGCCTAGAAGAGTCAGAATGGGCTCAAGCACGCTACGACCAACTTAACCTTATTGAAGGTAAGCGTTTGGCCGCCATGAGCCATGGGCGTTTGTATCAACGAAGGATAAAGAACGCATTCGACAAGAAGGTACGTCCGCGCAAGTTCAACGAGGGGGACCTCGTGCTGAAAAAGATGTCCCACGCTGTTAAGGATAGTCGAGGCAAGTGGGCCCCGAATTATGAAGGACCTTTCGTGGTGAAAAGAGCTTTTTCTGGGGGTGCTCTGATACTCACCCACATGGATGGCGAGGAGTTGCCCTCGCCCGTGAACTCCGATGTAGTTAAACGATATTACGCTTGAAGTCTGGTGCAATCGAGAGGACCGTTGCATGTTTTTTATTTCTGAGTTTTTTCTCGTTCTTCTTGGTTTCCTCTAGGATTCCCATTCACTGTATTTGTCTCGTTTCTTTGAAAAGGAAAATGGGCGACGTTTCAGTCCTCCCTTTGGTTTCAAACTTCGTGTTTTAATTTGTTATAACTTGAGCCCTCTTCGCTCAGTGTATGGGGTGCCCCAAACACTTATTTAAAATTGAATCTAACCATCCCTCACTAAGATAGAATAATCGCATTAGAAACATTCATACATGCACATGCACATGCGTATCTTGTGATAGCAAGGAGCATAATCGTCTCAGGCCACGGCCAGAAGTCAAGTCAATGACAGAAATCGACCAAGGTAAGACGATGACCGGTCACGATTGGCCGCATATTATTTTGGCTCCTACTTGCAGGTACTTAGGGATGGAGGCGAATGAAGGATAGGATCGCGACCGACCAATCGTCACCCCCTTCCCGGCGTTGGGCCAGCGGAGAACATCGCTGCAAGGCAGCCCAGTATCCTTTGAATTCATAGTATTTTACTACTATTGTTTGTTTTTAAGTAATCGATGCCTAATTCTAACTTAAGTAGGTTCAAGTAGGCAAAACGCTAACCCATAAGAGGGGGGAGGCATGGTTAATGCACCAAAAAAAATAAAAATTGGCAGGTTAGCTCGCCTGGGCGAGCAACCCCTGCACTCAAAATATAAAAACGAGGGAGGGGAACGTTTTTGTATACAGAAACTTCCCCCCCCCCCCCTTCATTCAAAAGAGAGGACTCACGAAGGCTTGCGGTTTTTGCTCCCTCAAGCCACTTTTGGTTGCCTTTTGCTTTCATTTTTGGTGTTTCTACTCACTCCAACAAGTAAGTATTCAATCCTTGAGTTTTTAGCTTCCCATTGATGTGTTTTCTTCATCTTTTGGTGCTCTAAATTGTGAGAACGTGTTTATATTTGTGAGGCAGTTTTGGGTTGCTTTGATGCTTGTTTTCTTAAGTTGAGGATTTGAATGAGAAGGCCTTAGGCCTAGGTTGTATTCTGAAGCAATGGGGCATGCCACATTGCTCCCATTCTCTTGCAATTTATGTCCCAATGTGCGCCCACCGAGTGTTCGGTGAAATGCCCCAATGATATATGGGTATGATTTTGCAAAATTGGGATGTTGGGACTGTTATATATATATAGAGACAGCATAGGAGAGTCAAAATAGGTGCCCGAATGCAATTCCAAGTTTAGGAACCCAAACTTTCTAGCTTCAATACAAGAAGACATATTCATGGCTAGGAATCCAAAATTTGGTTTTAGAATTAGAAAGGCATGAAAATAGGGACTTGCTTGTAAGAATTTGGGCTGCCCCATGATTGGTACTTTGCACCTAAGTAATGCGAAAAATACCTTGCAATAGTATGTATATATAGGTAAATAAAAGGGGCATGAAATTCTTTGCAAAAGGTGAATGAATATTGAGGTCGCTTCCTAAATGAATGTATGATAGCACGAGATTCCCTTTTGAATGCAAGTATGTGCATAATGTAAATAGCTTGCCAATATGTGTAAGTGTGAGTGAAACAATGAAAGTTTGTATGGTATATATATTTCGAGTGTGTGTAGGTAGTTTGTGATAGCAAATGTTTAGGACATAGTTAAGTGTAAATTTTGACGCAATGCCTTGAGCGTGAGAGTGTGTGTTCTTTTCAAATGCATATATATATGTATGACAACTAGAATGTGTTGGATGGCCTCTATGTTAATAAATAGTAGGATATTCTACACATACGCATGTGCATAAATGGATTACACGAGTTTGGTCTAAATCAGAGGGGTTAGCACGACATTTTTGCGTTAAGATAAGCATTATCTTGTAAAACTAACTTCCAAATGTTTGTTCTCGCAGGAAATGGCCCCGAGGAAACTTGCCTCAAAGAGATCCAGGAAGGATAAAGCGGCCGAAGGAACCAGTTCCGCTCCCGAGTATGACAGTCACCGCTTTAGGAGCGCTGAACACCAGCAGCGCTTCGAGGCCATCAAGGGATGGTCATTTCTCCGGGAGCGACGCGTCCAGCTCAGGGACGACGAGTATACCGATTTCCAGGAGGAGATAGTTCGCCGGCGGTGGGCATCACTGGTTACCCCCATGGCCAAGTTCGATCTAGACATAGTCCTCGAATTTTATGCCAATGCTTGGCCTACAGAGGAGGGCGTGCGAGATATGAGGTCCTGGGTGAGGGGTCAGTGGATCTCGTTTGATGCAGATGCTATCAGCCAGTTCCTGGGATACCCTTTAGTGCTGGAAGAGGGCCAGGAGTGCGAGTATGGCCAGAGGAGGAACCGGTCCGATGGGTTCGATGAGGAGGTCATCGCCCATTTGCTATGTATACCGGGGCAGGATTTTGCCAGGACTGCTGCCGGGAGACGGGTGCGGATCATGCGCACCAACATGACCACCCTGACTCAGATCTGGATGACTTTGCTGCTCAGCAACATCCAGCCCAGTGATCATAATTCCGACCTCCCCCTGCCGAAGTGTCAGCTGGTGTATGCCATCCTGACACGGATGAGCATTCACGTGGCTCAGTTAATCGCTGATGCCATCTATCTATTTGCAGGTATGGCGCCTACCAAGCACCCGCTGGACCCGGATAAGTCCAACAGGGCCCTGGGATTTCCCGCCTTGATCACAGGACTCTGCCAGTTGTTCGGAGTCCCCGTCGCACCTAGCAAGGTGATTCGGCCGCCCATCACCCGAGCTTTTATTGAGAAGTATTGCACACAGAGACAGGCCCAGGGGGATGCTCCGCAGGCCACAGACGCGCCGCCACCTCATCAGGCTGGCCCAGCTGGATCATTTGATACGGAGCAGTATTTGCGGCATTTGGTTCGCCAGCAGGCGGCCAACCACCGTGCGCATGTACAGACCCATGATTGTCTTTACTAGTTGAGCCTCAGCCTACAGAGCCAAGGTTTTACTTCTTTTCCGTGCCCTACTCCGGACCAGTTCAGGGCAGAGGTCGCATGGCCTGGAGATTGGCCTGAGGCCCGGGCAGGAGAGGCACCAGCAGAGGCTCCCGACGAGGCAGATGAGGCCCGCGAGGACGAGGAGATGGCCGATTTACTTGATTTCTTAGGAGGGAGCGGAGCCACATGATTGGGAGATCCCTTGGTCCATATTTCTTTTTTTTTTCCATTTTTCTTGTTATATATCATCTTATTTCTGTTTGACTAAGGGACTAACGTTTGTTTCGTGTTGATTGACTTTTGTTTTGTACATACATATCATTTGAGTTGTTACGTCGGTATTTGTTTCGTTGTTGTCAATAATGCTTGTTGAAATTCCGGAACCGTGTAGAGTTTTTCATTTAGGAACGTCATCCTAAAAAATAAAATGAACCAAAAATCCTAATAAAAAGAGAGAAGCGTCGTGAATAAAAGTCATGTTCGTAAAGAAAAGGAAATGGTTTTTATTTATATATATGTGTAAAAGGAAAGTGTGCATAAAAGGATTCTTGTGTGTAAATGATGCGTGGAAAGGAATTCTTGTGTGTGTGAGCAACGAGTGTATATGAAGAAACTTTTGTGTGAACCATAAGTGTGTGTTGGGAAAAATGAAAAATCTTTGATTGTAAATAGGGTTTGTATATAGACCGTGTGACGTAAAGAGAAGAGTTCTAATGCGTGTACAGAAAAGGTTTGTCATGTATAAGAATGTAGATGTACAATGAAAGTTTTCCTCATAAAGGACCACAGGTGTATAATTTTAGTGAATATATATAAAAATAAAACAAAAAGAAAAAAAGAAAGAAAGACCGCGAAGGTCGACATGTTATAGTTAAGAAGTATAAATCATTCGTAAAGAGCAAACGTATCTTCTGGAAACAAGGGACTGATGCTAAGAGTTTATTTTCCGGAATAAACCGAGATAAGAATGGATGAATTCATTGAACTGATGAAAGAACATAACTTGGAAACGTTGGGTCTGTCTGTGTAAATTCCCAACCGTAGTATCGCAATGCCATAAACGGGATGCTTGAGGGCCCACCTGGCTGTAGCCATGACTAATTTTGCACGTTGTTTTCAAATCATCATTGTCACGCGTGCCTTATGGAATAATATGGAAGTTCGGCCCGAAATCGACACCTTGACACTCAAATTTGTTTCGCCGCAGATATCAAGATTGGGGTTCCCACGATAAGAGACCCCATTGAGACACAACCTTAGACCTTTCTGAACCTTGGCCTATAAAAAAGGAATCCTCATCCTTTCCCCCGAAGCAAAGGACAGCGAAATCTCCTCAAGGGAGAGCAAATAGAATGCTAAAGCCCGATTTCCCAAAGAAAGGGATGGGGAAGGAAAAGTGAAAAGAAAGAAAAGGAAGAAATGAAAAGAAAGAAAAAAGAAAAAAAGAGAGATGAAAATAAAGAAAAGAACAGAAGAAAGGAAAGAAGGATTCCCGATCAAAGATCGAAAAGAAGTGAAAAGGGAAAAGAAGCAATTCTCGATCAATGAAAGAAAGAGGACAAAAATTCTTCAAGCCAGATTGCCACTCAAAATCATTCTCGACTGGCAATATCCCACCCCACATGAACAAAGAGGAAAAGACCGAAACACCCAGCTTCCTCTCCAAAAACACTAACCTCGAGAAAATCCTATTGGTCCGTGATCGTACGTTTGATCTTTGATTCGATAGGAAGTCGTGTGCAAAATAGAGTCATGGTGCAGTTGTGGTTTGGGAATAGGATAAAACACTTGCCTTGTGAGGTTTATACACTATGAGTGATTTATTTTTAGCTTAGCTCGATGTTTCCCCTGCATGTTCATTTAAAAGCTAAAAGTTGACATCCTGTCCTTTATTCTTGGTTACAAGGAAGATTACCCTTGGCACAAGTATATTGTTTCTCTAAGATGTGGTGCTCTCGCGAATGATTTATTTTTCTTTGCAAAAAGCATGTTTTCCTTTTAGGTGGAAAAACCCGGTGGACCGTTCGGTCCTGCCAATCTTTTTTTGGAGCCCCATGAATTGCGTTTTCATTCATGCGTCCTCCACCCACGAGTTTGGAGCCATGCGTAGTGATTGCTTAGTGCAATTCTCCATTCTCAATCTATTTCGGAGCCCCATGAATTGCGTTTTCGTTCATGCGTCCTCCACCCACGAGTTTGGAGCCATGCGTAGTGATTGCTTAGTGCAATTCTCAATTCTCAATCTTTTTTCGGAGCCCCATGAATTACGTTTTTGTTCATGCGTCCTCCACCCATGAGTTTGGAGCCATGCGTAGTGATTGCTTAGTGCACTTCTCCATTCTCAATCTTTTTTCGGAGCCCCATGAATTGCGTTTTCGTTCATGCGTCCTCCACCCACGAGTTTGGAGCCATGCGTAGTGATTGCTTAGTGCAATTCTCCATTCTCAATCTTTTTTCGGAGTCCCATGAATTGCGTTTTCGTTCATGCGTCCTCCACCCACGAGTTTTGAGCCATGCGTAGTGATTGCTTAGTGCAATTCTCCATTCTCAATCTTTTTTTGGAGCCCCATGAATTGCGTTTTCATTCATGCGTCCTCCACCCATGAGTTTGGAGCCATGCGTAGTGATTGCTTAGTGCAATTCTCCATTCTCACCCTTTTTTCGGAGCCCCATGAATTGCGTTTTCGTTCGTGGATCCTCCACCCACGAGTTTGGAGCCATGCGTAGTGATTGCTTAGTGCAATTCTCCATTCTCAACCCTTTTTCGGAGCCCCATGAATTGTGTTTTCGTTCGTGGATCCTCCACCCACGAGTTTGGAGCCATGCGTAGTGATTGCTTAGTGCAATTCTCCATTCTCAACCCTTTTTTCGAACCCCCATGAATTGCGTTGTCGTTCATGCGTCCTCCACCCACGAGTTTGGAGCCATTCGTAGTGATTGCTGAGTGCAATCCTCCATTCTCCAGAGTTTTTCATCGTCAAGGGCAAATCCTCTTGACTGGAAATGTGATCTTTGTTATGTTCTCGATTGTTTCTTTTTCCCAAAAGTGTATATGTATATTATATTTGTTGTTCTTGTTGTTGTTTGTATTATGTTGTGCAGAAAAGAAAAAAGAAGGAGTAGAGACGAGAGTCGTCATGGACTAATCACGGAAAGGGCAAGATGGACGAAATCAATGTCTTATCTTTGCTTTCCTCTTATCTCCGATAAAAGGTAAGTAAAGAGGGGCAACTGTCATACCCTAATTTCGTCCGGGGATTATTACTTGATGACATGCAACCTTTGGTTAGCCGCTTTGAGATACTTGGCGTCCTTTGTTGCACAATAAATGAAGTCCCGAGACATGTCAGAAATCAAAAGGAAGCAAGCTTGCGCGATCCGTGAAATTCCGTGATGTGGTGGAAACCGAAAAGATGTGTTTTTGCGCAATCCGTGGATTTCCGTAACTTCTTCGAAAGCTAAAAAAGAGTAAATACATAATCCGTAAGGATTCGTAACCTTGCGGAAGGAAAATAAGTATCGTTACGAAATTCGTAAAGTTTCGTAACGTTACGGAAAAAGAATTACCAAAAATAGTAGAAGGGGGTGCATTTAGTAAAAAGGGGGGTACAAATAGCAAACTGGCCCACTTGGGCCTTCCAGATTCTTCCTCCAGAAGGTTGTTGCTTCTGGAGGAAGCAACCTTGCTCGCCTGGGCGAGCTGGGTGGCAAGCTCCTCCCCTATTTTGCTATAAATAGGGGGAGGAGTGAAGAAGAAAAGGGTTCAGCCTTCTTGGCACTTCTCATTCTCTCGAAATTGCTGAGGAAAATTATTTCCGTGAAGAAAATCCAAGCCGAGGCGCTTCCGTAACGTTTCCGTAACGTTTCCGTGAGCAATTACGTGAAGATTCTCGACCGTTCTTCAACGTTTATCGTTCGCTCTTCGTTTTGTTCAGTCTTCAACGGGTAAGTACCTCAAAACGAGCTTTTCAATTCATTCTATGTACCCGTGGTGGTCCACATTTTGTTTCATGTATTTTTATTCTCGTTTTCATTCGCTTTTTATACCCCCTTTTGACGTGCTTAAGTCATTTATTTAAGTCATTTCTCGCCTAATCTAAAAATAAAATAAATTTCCACCGATCGTTTGAATTGTATCTTCCGTTAATTTCGGTTAAAATGAATTCCGACCGTTCGGTCGTGCCGTAACCACGTTGGAAATAAAAAAAGAGGCAAAATAATAATATAATAAAAAAATATATATCTTTTAGTAAAATAAAGCGAAAAATCAATCGGACGTTTTCTCTTTGGGATTTCTCATTCTTAATTGAATTGACTAATAACTAAAGTGAAACTAAGGCTAAAATCAATTCGCCTAGTCAAGCTCGTCCACAAAAAATAGGATTTTGAAAGTTTATCATTTCAGTTTCTTACCAAGTAAAATGGATCATTTTTAAGGTCCAACGCCTTAAAATGATAACCTTTCAAGTAAAAAAAAATCACTTAATTCACGCATAAGAAAGAACTACGTAGGTCTGATTTCCTCTCCAATGGAGGGTACGTAGGAGCAAAAGCTCCGCTTTTGTCGACCTCAAAAAATAAAAAGAAATAAAGTTAAGGTAACGCAATTTCCACAATTCTAAAAAATAGGCTGTTGTCCTTCGAGACAAACGTAAGAGGTGCTAATACCTTCCTCAAGCGTAAATACAACTCCCGAACCTAGAATTTTTATTTTGACCGGTTTTCTTCGGTTTTCCCGACGTTTTCCACAAATAAACGTTGGTGGCGACTCCGCGCATCTTTCCTCCTTTGGAAAGCGCACCCGTGAGCCCCGCCTTCGCTCGCCCGCAAAAGGGCACGTTGCGACAGTAATCGATTATAATCTCTTTGTAATCGATTACATAGTTTAAAATTCAAATTCAAAAGTTTGTAAAACTGTTTAAAAACTTATTTTAGCTTATGGTAATCGATTACAACATCTATTAATCGATTACCAGAGAGAAAATCATATTTTCCAAAAACAGAATTGTTCTAAAAAACTTTGCAAGGTGTTTTTGAAAAATTAACCTAAGGCCAAACCTGTGTGATGTGCCATCATTTTCTTCTATTTTCTAAACCCTTTTTGCACCATTTTAATTATTGATTGGTCTTAATTGTCAATTAATTAGGCAGTTTTATTATTTGGGCTCATTTAGCTAATTTGATGTTTTTAATCTAATTTCAGGAATTAATGAAACATTGGGCTTAATCCGGATTTTGGTTGTGGACTTGAAGAAGGCAAATAAAGCAGCGCTTACCTTAGTTAATTTCTAATTAGGAAATTTCGTAATTTTATTTTATGTTGTTCAGTGTTTATTTCGTTTTGGGCCAGAGTATTGTAATAGGGCCCAGTGACTTTGAGTGACTCTTTTTAAATAGCTGCCTTGGGATTCGTGCAGGGCATTCTATTCTGCTATGCTATTTTCATTATTCAGAGCTTTGGTTTTAAGTTTTCACGTTTTTCTGTTCCCTTGTTACAGTTTTCGTTCTTAATGCAAATTTCCGTTTTCTGCTTCTAATTACGAGTTCATTCTTGCTTCTTCTTCTACTTTCATTTACGTTTCTGTTCATTTACGTTCTTGTTCATTTACATTTCTGCTTCATGTTTCATTTGCGTTTTCTGTTTGAATCCATGGAAGGCTAGATTTTCTGGTGTTGTTTCCTTTTGAGGACAAAGCCCAACTCTCTTTGAGGTTTCGTTTGTAATGTGGTTTCCTGGCAGTTTTCCCTTCACCAGTTATCCCAATTTCGTGAATATTAATCAGTGCACGCTTCGTGTTCGATTAATTGCCTCTGAGCCTAACTTGCGTTCATGCTTAATGGACGAAGGGGTAACTGGTGTATGTGGTGCCTAATCACGTATTGAAAACCCTAAGTTGATTTTCGCTTAGTAAATTGAAATAGGGTTGGATTAAGTGGTTGACTGTTAGGGACGAATTCTCCATAACCCAGGATAAGAGAGTGGCTTCTGAATCAGAGGAAACAACCCGTTTTTAATATTAGTAGTTTCGTATTCCATTTTATTTGTTCTGCTCTTTAATTACCAAACAACCAAACCCCCCCCCCCCCATCGTTTGGCTTGTCACTGCTCGTTGGGAAACGACCTAGGATCACTTCCTAGTTACTGCATTTTCATGTTTATTTGATTCGGGTACGACCTCGATCAAATTTGGCGCCGTTGCCGGGGAGCAGTGTCCAAAGGTTCATAATAGCTAGCTAGTGTTGTGTGTTTAATCCTTTCGTGTTTTATGTTTAATTGTTAGTATTGTGTTAGTATATGTGTTAGTGTTGTTTAGTGTCCTGGTATTTTGTTTAATGTGTGTTCTGTTTCAGTTTCCCCTTTAAGCGTTTCCCCTGTTTCAGTCTTGGGTGTTTTGCTGTGAAGATTGTGCTTGAAAATAGAGTAGTAGTAGAAATCAGCTTGCGGAAAAATATAGTAGTAGAAATCAATTAGAGACGGATTTTAGCGACCACCCATGCTGAATTATTTGGGATTTTTTGTTTTAGTAGCTAGGGTTGTTATTTTTGGCTGAATTTTTTTGTGGTAACTTCTTTTAATCCATATTTTGTGGGAAAAATAGCTAGAGCCTTTAGTTTGGTCAGATTTGAAAGTTCCAAAAAACTAGCAAATTTTGTGTTTGTCAAAACTTCAAACGGCCATAACTTTTGCTCCGGTTATCAGAATCGCAATTATTATATATGCATTTGGGGTAGAAAAAAATTTCCTACGCCGTGGTACCCGCCATAGGCCGGCTGAGGTCTCCATCGTCCAAAAAAGGCGATTCTGTCAAAAGTTATTTATTTTTCAAGTTTTATTCACTTATTTTTCTTAACCTACCAATTTTAGCTTTCATAGTTAGACTTTGAATTTTTGTCTGAAATTTTTTGTGCTATATTCTCATCATTTTATAAGGTTTCTCACAAAATTTCAAGTCATTTGGATATCATTTGAGGGTAGCTATAGTTCAAACCTACACCTTTATTTACATGACAAGGCAACTAGTTGTGTGCATGCTGAATGTAGTGTATGACTAGAGGCAATCCATCTGACTTACAACCCTTTGATCCTGAGATAGATAGGACATTTCATAGATTAGTTAGGCATCATTTTATACCTTCTGATCATTCTGAGCATTCCATAACTGGTGAATCTGTGCATTCTGTTATTGGTGATTTTGAACATCCTGATCTTGAGCATTATAATTTTGAGCATTCTGATTCTGAGCATTCTGATTTTGCACATTCTGAGAACATGGCACAACCTCCACCTCGTGAGAGGACTCTAAGGGAAATGGCTGCACCTGATTTCACCTATGAAAGCTTGTGCATCCAATACCCTGATGAGGATGTCCCATATGTTCTTAAAACTGGACTGATTCATTTGCTTCCAAAGTTTCATGGCCTTGCAGGCGAAGACCCGCACAAACATTTGAAAGAATTTCACATTGTCTGCTCCACCATGAAACCCCCAGATGTCCAAGAGGATCACATATTTCTGAAGGCTTTTCCTCATTCATTAGAGGGAGTGGCAAAGGACTGGCTGTATTACCTTGCTCCAAGGTCCATCACGAGCTGGGATGACCTTAAGAGAGTATTCTTAGAAAAAATTTTCCCTGCTTCCAGGACCACGCCATCAGGAAGGATATCTCAGGTATTAGACAACTCAGTGGAGAGAGCCTGTATGAGTACTGGGAGAGATTTAAGAAACTATGTGCCAGTTGCCCCCACCATCAGATTTCAGAACAGCTTCTTCTCCAATATTTTTATGAAGGACTCAGTAATATGGAGAGAAGTATGATAGATGCTGCCAATGGTGGAGCCCTTGGAGACATGACTCCTGCTGAAGCCAAAAATTTAATTGAGAAGATGGCCTCCAACTCCCAGCAGTTTAGCGCCAGAAATGATGCCATAGTCATTAGAGAAGTGCATGAGGTAGCTACAAACCCATCTGCATCATCTGAAACTAAGAAGCTTGAAGGCAAAGTGGATGCGTTGGTCAACTTGGTAACCCAGCTGGCCTTGAATCAGAAATCTGTACCTGTCGCAAGGGTTTGTGGTCTGTGCTCCTCTGCTGACCACCATACAGACCTTTGCCCTTCCATGCAGCAACCTGGAGCAATTGAGCAGCCTGAAGCTTATGCTGCAAATATTTACAATAGACCTCCTCAACCTCAGCAGCAAAATCAACCACAGCAGAGCAATTATGACCTTTCCAGCAACAGATACAACCCTGGATGGAGGAATCACCCTAACCTCAGATGGTCCAGCCCTCAGCAACAACAACAGCAGCCTGCTCCTTCCTTCCAAAATGCTGCTGGCCCAAGCAGACCATACAGTTTCAGCAAGAGACCAGAGCCTCCATTCAGAGCTTAACCAATCAGATGGGAAAATTAGCTACCCAATTGAATCAACAACAGTCCCAGAATTCTGACAAGCTGCCTTCTCAAGCTGTACAAAATCCCAAAAATGTCAGTGCCATTTCATTGAGGTCGGGAAAGCAGTGTCAAGGACCTCAACCCGTAGCACCTTCCTCATCTGCAAATGAACCTGCCAAACTTCACTCTATTCCAGAAAAAGGTGATGACAAAAATCTACCTAACAATTTCTGTGCAGGTGAATCTTCTTCCACAGGTAATTCTGATTTGCAGAAGCAGCACATTCCCCCTCTTCCATTCCCTCCAAGAGCAGTTTCCAACAAAAAAATGGAAGAGGCAGAGAAAGAGATCTTGGAAACGTTTAGAAAAGTAGAGGTAAACATACCTCTGTTGGATGCAATAAAGCAAATTCCAAGATATGCCAAATTCTTGAAGGAGCTGTGCACTAATAAGCGGAAGCTTAAAGGAAGTGAACGAATTAGCTTGGGCAGAAATGTCTCCGCATTGATTGGTAAATCTGTTCCTCAAATTCCTGAAAAATGCAAAGATCCAGGTACATTCAGCATACCTTGTATTATAGGGAATAGTAAGTTTGACAATGCCATGCTAGATTTAGGAGCCTCTGTTAGTGTTATGTCTCTGTCGATTTTTAATTCTCTATCTCTAGGTCCCTTGCAGTCAACTGATGTGGTAATTCATTTAGCTAATAGAAGTGTTGCCTATCCTGTTGGTTTCATAGAAGATGTCTTAGTTAGAGTTGGTGAACTGATTTTCCCTGTTGATTTTTATATCTTGAATATGGAAGATGGATTTTCTCAAGGATCAGTTCCCATCATTCTAGGCAGACCCTTCATGAAAACTGCTAGAACTAAGATAGATGTTTATGCAGGCACACTGTCCATGGAGTTTGGTGATATAACTGTTCATTTTAATATTCTGGATGCTATGAAATACCCATCTGAAGATCTTTCTGTATTTCGTGCTGAAATAATTGACCATGTTGTTGATGAATACATGACTGATCTTTATTCTAATCTGCATGCCTCTCACTCTTCATGCATTGAGTCTGAAATTGTACTTGATCATATGTCTGAATTTGATGCTGAGAGTGAATCTGAGAGGGATATTGATTGCATGCCTGGTGGTGGTGTTTTACCTCTTGAGATTGATTTTATAGAGTCAGATAGGACTAACCATGTTTCAGGAAGTACACATACCTCTGACTTTCTTTATGAGGTAAAGGCTGAGAAACCATCTCCTTCTACCACTGTCCAGCCGACCACACCAGAATTGAAGCCTCTGCCATCAAATTTAAAATACGCTTACTTGGATGATAGCAAGAGTTTTGCAGTGATTATATCTGCCTCCCTTGCTGATGAGCAAGAGGAGAAGTTGTTGTCAGTTCTCAAGAAGCATAAGAAGGCTATAGGCTGGACCCTGGCGGACATTCCTGGTATTAGCCCATCCACATGTATGCATCGAATAAATTTAGAGGATGGAGCTAAACCAGTAAGACAGCCACAGAGAAGACTCAACCCGGTGATTCTTGATGTAGTGAAAAAGGAGATAACCAAGCTTTTGCAAGCTGGAATCATTTATCCTATCTCCGACAGCCAATGGGTGAGTCCCGTCCAGGTAGTCCCGAAAAAGACTGGCCTCACAGTGATCAGAAATGAGAAGGAGGAGCTGATTCCTACTCGGGTGCAGAACAGTTGGAGAGTCTGCATTGACTATAGGAGGCTGAACCAGGTTACCAAATAGGACCATTTTCCCCTGCCATTCATTGACCAGATTCTTGAACGCCTGGCAGGTAAATCCCACTATTGTTTCCTTGATGGTTTTTCTGGTTATATGCAAATTACTATTGCTCCTGAGGATCAGGAAAAGACCACATTCACCTGCCCCTTCGACACTTTTGCTTATAGGAGGATGCCTTTCGGCCTGTGCAATGCCCCTGGTACCTTCCAGCGGTGCATGATTAGTATTTTCAGTGATTTTTTAGAAAATTGCATAGAGGTGTTTATGGATGATTTCACTGTATATGGATCCTCTTTTGATGGTTGTTTGAATAGTTTGGAAAAAGTTTTGAATAGATGCATTGAAACTAACCTTGTTCTAAATTTTGAAAAATGTCATTTTATGGTTGAGCAAGGTATAGTTTTAGGCCACATTATTTCCAATAAGGGTATTGAAGTAGATCCTGCAAAAATTTCTGTTATTTCACAATTGCCTTACCCCTCTTGTGTGCGAGAGGTGCGATCTTTTCTTGGTCATGCAGGATTCTACAGGCGCTTTATAAGGGATTTTAGCAAAGTAGCCCTTCCACTGTCCAACTTGTTGCAAAAGGAGGTGGAGTTTGACTTTAATGACAGATGCAAAGAGGCTTTTGATTGCCTCAAAAGAGCGTTGACTACCACCGCCATCATCCAGGCACCCGATTGGACAGCCCCTTTTGAGCTTATGTGTGATGCATCAAATTATGCATTGGGGGCTGTCCTTGCTCAGAAAATTGATAAATTGCCCAGGGTGATATATTATGCTTCTAGGACTTTAGATGCTGCCCAAGAAAATTATACTACTACTGAGAAAGAGCTTCTAGCCATAGTTTTTGCTCTTGAAAAATTTCGATCTTATTTGCTTGGTACTCGCATTATTGTTTATACTGACCATGCAGCTCTAAAGTACTTGTTGAAGAAGGCTGATTCTAAGCCTAGGTTGATCCGATGGATGCTCTGGCTCCAAGAGTTTGACTTGGAGATCCGTGATAGGAGCGGAGCACAAAATCTAGTTGTTGATCATTTGAGTCGGATCGAACGTATCTCTGATGCAGATTCACCTATTCGGGATGATTTCCCGGATGATCATTTGTATATATTGTATAGTATTTCTGACTCTCTTTCTACTCCCTGGTTTGCTAACATTGTGCAGTGATCAGGTCATTAGATGCTAAGTGATGCTAAGCATTTTATTTGGGATGACCCCTACTTGTGGAAATTGTGCAGTGATCAGGTCATTAGACGGTGCATTCCAGATCATGAGATTGACTCAGTCCTACAGTTCTGTCATTCTTCTGCACCGGGAGGTCATCTGGGTGTTCAAAGGACAGCTCGCAAAGTGCTTGATTGTGGTTTTTATTGGCCCACCATCTTTAAAGATGCGTGGAAGATCTGCAACACTTGTGAGCAGTGTCAGAGAGCAGGAAATACACTTACATGGCGACAACAAATGCCTCAGCAACCTATGCTATTCTGTGAGGTGTTTGATGTCTGGGGTATAGATTTCATGGGTCCTTTTCCTGTCTCTTTTGGTTATGTTTATATTCTCCTTGTAGTTGATTATGTTTCAAAATGGGTGGAAGCCAAGCCCACTAGAACTAATGATGCTAAAGTTGTCGCAAACTTTGTCAGGTCTAATCTGTTTTGCAGGTTTGGAGTACCTAAAGCAATTGTTAGTGATCAAGGAACCCATTTTTGCAACAGGACAATGCATGCCCTGCTTAAAAAGTACAGGGTGGTACACAGGGTATCCACACCATACCACCCCCAGACTAATGGACAGGCAGAAATTTCTAACAGGGAAATCAAGAGAATTCTAGAGAAGATTGTGCAGCCAAGCAGGAAAGATTGGAGTACCAGGCTTGATGATGCTCTCTGGGCACATCGGACTGCCTACAAAGCACCCATAGGAATGTCTCCTTATCGGGTTGTCTTTGGAAAGGCATGTCATCTTCCAGTGGAAATTGAGCACAAAGCATACTGGGCAGTGAAGACTTGCAACTTCTCTATGGATCAAGCTGGCGAGGAAAGGAAGTTGCAACTGAGTGAGTTAGATGAAATCCGCCTAGAAGCCTACGAGAATGCCAAGTTCTACAAAGAAAAGACCAAGAAGTTCCATGATAGCATGATAGTTAAAAAAGACTTCGTGGTTTGGCAAAAAGTGTTATTGTATAATTCTAGGCTTGGACTCATGAGTGGTAAGTTGAGGTCTAAGTGGATTGGTCCTTTTGTTGTTACTAATGTTTTTCCTTATGGTACAGTTGAGATCAAAAGCGACTCCACAAACAAGAGCTTCAAGGTCAACAGACATCGACTTAAGCCATTCCTCACGAACCCTTCTTTAGTGGACGTAGTGGTGGAAGAGACTTCCTTACTCCACCCTACTCTTCCTCCACCATGACTTAGAGAGTTTTTCTTTTCCTATCTCCTTCTTTGCTTTTATTACACTTGTCCGATTCTCTTTGATGATTTAATTGTTTTTAATCTGTTAATTGTGCTACATTGAGGACAATGCGTTGTTTACGTATGTGGGGGGGGAGTGTTCTTTGGTTTTGCTAGTTTTGTTGGTTTTGTTAATTTGTTAGTTGTGTTAATTTGTTAATGCTGTTAGTTTCGTCGGATTTTCAGTTTAATATTTTGGGTCAATTTCGTGTGCACGTACGACTTTGCATGTTTTTCTTTGAATTATAGGATATGTTCAAGAAATGGGTAATTGTTTTGAAAATAAAAGTTCTTGACATTTTGTGACTTGAAATCCTTGATTCTTCTCTACATGTCATGATAGTTTTGAAAGCTCAATTTGAAAGTGATGATTTTACCTTTGTGAGAATTTGAGCCATCCATCATTATAATCATTTGGTGTGTTTTGCCCCATTGATTGCTTGCACAATAGCCTTGGCTTGATTCTTGTTGATGCGTCCTAATTCACATGCATATTTGGAAATGATTAAGGCAATTTTGTTCTTATAAGCTTCTAGCCAAATGGACTTACCTTGAATTAATTCCTTTGATAGCCCTTTTGAGCCTTGTTTCCCTTTCCTTGTTTTGAAGCTCACTACAAGCCTTAAGTGAAAAACCATGATATTACCATATCCTTAAGGAATTTTGGAGCTTTGGAATTGTTTTGGGAATAAGAGTGGGGGGTTTTTGTTTCATTGGACAACTTGTTTTGTTGGCTATGCTTCATGATGTATTTTGGGCCATACTTGATGTACATTGTATATTGGTTAAATGTTGGACATGCTGAATGAAATGTTGTTTCTCAAAGGCTAAAGAGCAAAAAAAAAAAAAAAAAAAAAAAATTCGAAAAAAGAAAAAGAAAAGCAATAAAGTTGAGTGAATAAGATCTTAAATGGCACAAGAATCATGAAACTCTTGGTTCTACTCTTCATGTTTAATTTTTATCTTTACTTCTTTTTATTTTCTTATTTTTTTTTCTTAATATGCACTTATTCCCCTTTGCTCCTCTATTCCTTTGGGATTTAGCCACTTAGTCCATATTTCTCCATACCTTGTCCTTGGCCCCATTACAACCTTAAAAGACCTTTTGATCCTCATGTGCTTGTGTTTATGGGTTGATTGTCAATTTTAGAATCTTGCCAAGTTTATGTGGTGTTTGCTTTCATGGGTGCTTTGAGGGTAAATAGTAGCCTAGACACTTGAGAGATAGAGTGTATATCTTGTGAGGCTTTATCACTTTTCATTCTTGAGCTGATTAACTATTTTGCCATGATTGGGTTGCTTGGATGATTTTCATGAATGTCTTGACTTTTTGGATATCCTTATGTTAGATGTTACCCATTCCTTTCATTCCTTGATGTTCATTGAGAAATATGTGAATGTTTTTGTTTGTCTCCCTTTGATATCCTTGGATTTTGTTCTTTGTTTCATTTTGCCCAGGAGTGCAAAAGGCTAAGTATGGGGGGGTTTACCTGTGCAATCTCTTTTAAGGAATTCTTTTAACATACTATGAACTAATTATTCATCGTTTCTCTTGAATTCTTGATTCTTGACTTTGATCAATATTGAATAGCTTTTAACCTTGGCATCATCAAAAGCTTCATACAACGTATGCTTCTACATAACTGGTGTAAATTTCCGCATTGAATGAGTACTTGAGGAATTAAAGTGGATCCTTAATAATTGTCTGAGTTTTGAGCATTGATGTAGGGCCCAATAAGGGCCCCAATTTAGATGTGGTAAGCAGTAGTCGAACATAAGGCTTTGTGGCAGCTCCTTGGAATTGTTTAAGTGAGAAACATGCAAAACAGGGTGAATCTTTTCTCAAGCACAGTGAATGGACCAAAATAGCACATGGACAGTTTCTAATACTTCCTTAGGGCTCTAGAATGTTGTCTATATGGTTGGAGTTTTACTAGCACTTCATC
This sequence comes from Glycine max, assembly GCF_000004515.6. Taxonomy (NCBI): domain Eukaryota; kingdom Viridiplantae; phylum Streptophyta; class Magnoliopsida; order Fabales; family Fabaceae; genus Glycine; species Glycine max. The sequence goes on along the minus strand of NC_038251.2, from coordinate 26,109,884 downwards.
TCCCACTTGGAACTTTCTATCAAGCCTATTCTTATCCGCCTGAATTTTCATAGATATTTGTGCCTAGATCAAATTCCCTTTCAACCTGTCCAATAGCATTTGTCTATTATGTAACACTTCCCACACTACTGGCGGATCTTGAGAGCTGCCATTGTATCTAAGTAAAGCTGGAGGTTCCCTTCCATATAAAGCCTGAAAAGATGTCATTCCTAAACTACTGTGGAAAGAGGTATTGTACCAGAATTCTGCTCATACCAACAACTTAGCTCAGGCCTTTAGATTATCAAGAGTAAAACACCGCAAATACATTTCCAAGCACTTATTAAGAGCCTCCAATTATCCATCCGTTTGAGGGTGATAAGCAGAGCTCATAGCTAAGGTAGTCCCTTATATTTTGAATAGTTGTTGGCAAAAATTACTGGTGAACACCTTATCTCTATCCGAGATAAGGAACTTGGGAACACTGTGTAACTTAACTATATGGCACATAAAAGCTTCAACCACAGTCTTACTAGTGTAATCATACTTCATTGAAACAAAATGACTATACTTTGTCAATCTATCAATCACAACCATAATAATAGTAAATCCACTAGAGTTAGGCAATCCAGTGATAAAATCCATAGTGATATGCTCCCGTACCTGGTTAGGAATGGGTAATGGCTGCAATAAACCAGTAGGTAAGACATGCTCATACTTGGCTTGCTGACAAGTGGTGCAAGTTCGGACAAACTCCTTCACATCTTGTCTGAGTTTAGGCTAGTAAAATTGGGCAAAAATTCTAGCCATTGTTCCAGCAATTCCAGCATGACCCCTAATAGGAGAGCTATGAAACTTGCTTATCACGTGTTAAATAAGAGGGCTTTTGGAAGGTAACACCAATCTCCCCTTCCAATATAATAACCCATCCTTGACATTATACTGAGAATCCAGTGGCTGAACATTTTGACACTCGTTCATGATTACATGTGTTTGTTTATCATGAAGCACTTCTCTCTTCAATTTATCAATCAATTGAAACTATGGTTCTGGCTAGGCCATAAAGAACACTCGAGAGAGAGCATCAGTTGCGACATTATCCTTCCTTGGCGTGTATTCAATTCAAAAATCATAACCAATGAATTTATGCAACCATGATTGTTGTTTAGGAGTTTGTAGTGATTTATCCAAGAGACTTTTCAAACTTTTCTAATATGTTTTTATGACAAATTTCTGGCCCAACAGATAATGCCTGAATTTAGCCAATGTTATTATTATAGCGAACAATTCCCTGGTGTAAGCAATTTTATTTTTTTTTGCATTTTAGGGATCAATTTCTTGGAGAAGTATGCAATTGGGTGGCCATTCTGACTCAACACAACCCCTACTCCAATCCCAGATGCATCTATTTCTAACACAAAAGGCTGAGTAAAGTCGGGTAGTGCCAATACAGGGCTAATGTAATGGCCTGTTTAAGTTTGATGAAGGCTTGCTCAGTGGCATCAATCCAATAGAATGCCTCTTTTTTTAACAAACAGTTAGTGGCCTCGCTACTGTAGCATAAGCTTTGATAAATCTTCAATAGTAACTAGTCAACCCCAGGAAACCCTTTAACTATTTGACATTGGCAGACTTCGACCCATCTAACACTGCTTGTACCTTCCCAACATCCATTGTTACTCCAGCCCCAAAGACTTTATGACCAAGGTATTCCACCTCAAGTAATCCAAATGAACACTTAGTGAGTCGAGCAAATAAGACATGTCGTTGTAGTGTCTATAAGACGAACCCTAAACGACACAAATAAATGGACCAGGAAAGGCTATAGACTAGTATATCATAAAAAAAAACAAGCACAAATTTTCTTAACTCCTTTTGAAAAATAGTGTTAATTAAACATTGAAAGGTAGTTAGTGCATTTGTGAGTCCAAATGGCATAACAAGCCACTCATAATGGCCATGATGAGTCCTAAAAGTAGTCTTATATCGATCATCATGCTGGACCAAAATTTGATGATAGCCCGATCTAAGATCCAACTTAGAAAATACTTAGCACCAAAAAGTTCATCCAATAATTCATCAACTGTGGGCATAGGAAAACTATCCTTGATAGTGATAGCATTTAAAGCTCGATAATCAGTACAAAACCTCCACTTGCCATCCTTCTTCTTAACCAAGACAATAGGTGATGAAAAAGGGCTAGTGCTTGGTTGAATGATGCCTTGGTCTAGCATCTCATGTACCATTTTTTCAATGTTCTCATTTTGACAATGTGGGTACCAATATGGACTTACATTAACAGGCTTTGCATTCAGGTGGAAGGGAATGGCATGGTTCTGATCCCTAGTAGGAGGCAAACCCATAGGCGTTTGAAAAACCATGCTATAAGTATGCAACAAGGTCGCTATCTCAGGAGCAATATCCACAAGCAACTCAGTGAGTTTGTCATCAAGACCATCATGTTGCATCAAGTGAACAACAAAACTGTTAGAAATGGCACTAGTAGCATGTAACCATTGAAGTTGGTGAAGGTGAGCTTGAGTAAGAGTACTGGAAACCTCTCCCTACAATGTAAGAAATTTCCTGTGGTGGAAAAATTTGAGTGTCAAGGCTATATAATCAGCAACATAGGGACCGAGAGCAGCTAACCAAGGTGATCCCAAAATAAGGTCAGCTCTCGAAACAAGTAGCAAATACAGAGGAACCAACAACTTTAGTCCCTGAATGTCCACTATCAACTATTTAACCCATCCTTCAGTTTCCATTATCTAGCCAAGATGCAATCCTACCCCCCAAGGGAATTGGATAGAAGACTCCAAGAAGATTGGGCTAGAGATGCAAAAGAAGGCCCTAAGGTTCTCATAAGCCTTAAGGTAGATTTCGGGCCCATGGGCTAAGTATGAGTCCACTTATCTTTGTACATATTAGATTAAGGTTTCATTATTTTTGGGCCTTGTATTTAGGGCTCCATAATGTAGGTAGGGTACCCTAGAAATGTAGAATTTTTCAGCCCTTGTATTTTAGGGAACCTAGACTAGTTTTTGTATCAGAGGTAGTTTTGTAATTTCACATGCACTAAATGAATATTTGATGTGTGTGTTGGAAAATAAATTTAATTGAATTGGGAGAAGTCCAATCCAATTAAATTTTAGAGGGGAAGGTGAGCATTTTCTTGCTACACCCCATTGCCACATTATATAGCGAACTTTGTGCATCTCCTTCATGCTTTACATGCCTCATGACACCTAAGCACACTTAGTGGAGAATCTTGGACTTGATCTTGGATTAGTGGGCTGAACCATAACTAAAATTCACTAATCATAGTTAGTGAAATTTTGGCTCCAAAATTTGGCTCCACAAATTCAATTTCAAATTCAAGTGAAATTTGAATAGAAATTCAAATTTCCCTCCAATTATGTGTGACACTTAGGCTATAAATAGAGGTCATGTGTGTGCATTTTTTGAACTTTTATCATTTGAGAATTACACTTCAAAGTCCAGACCTCACTTGAGGCACAAAATTTTGTGTTCCTTCTCTCCTTCTCCCTCCACTCATCTTCTCCTACCTTCAAGCTCTTATCCATGGCTTCCTATGGTGGTGAGCTTATTCTTGACTCATCTTCTCCTTGAAGTGGCATCTCCAATCATCTTTCTTCCTTCTCCATTCTGCTGCCATTGATCTTCAAGAAGAAAAGGACTCCATTGATGAAGAAGATCCAAGGCCTACAAGCTCCACATGGAGCTACATCATGTGATATCAGAGCATCTTCGTCTAGGTGATGTTCTTTTGCTTCCTCTATCTTTTTGTTCGGTTAGTTCACTTTAATTACTTGTTCTTCATCTTATTCTCCATGTATATCCTCCAGTTTTGTGGTTTGGTGCTGTTTAGAGTAGATTCAAAAAAAATAAAACGATTAAATCTTAGATCTACACTTGTTCTTGCATTTCTATGGTTCAAATTTTATAGATCTACTCTTAAATCATTTTTTTGTGTTGATTTTAGGTTCTATCATTTTTCAGTCATAATCTTTTTGTGCTAAACCTTTAGATCTAAATTTTCTTCCAAAATATTGATTAGAAAAAAAAACACAAAAATCTAAGTGTAAATCACTTATTCCATGTTGTCTTAGAGTCATGTTTAGTCATAATAATTGTCACGTTCTAAGTTTGAGTTGGGTTTTGATTTTGTTGATTGAATTCTAGATACATTTGTTGATGTATTCTTGTCATTCTTAGCCTATCTTTTGAATTTTGAGTCCAATTCATGTATCTTATTTAGTTCATAACATGTTCTAAATCAATTCCTAGAAGTAGTCTTGTTGTTGAACTTTGTTTTGTTTTCTAAGTTTCCTATATGATGCTTATGAAGAAATTGAGTTGTAGTGCTGAGTTGTGGCTGGATTTGTGAATCAAAATAAGTATTAAGCTCTCTTTAATTGTGTTATTCAAGATAATTGAGCATAAGCAAACATAAATTGTAACTATCCAAGCCTTAAGCAACATAAACACTACACTTGATTTCTAGGTTGAAATCGTTGGTGCTGGCAGCTTGAACATACGAACGTGTATAAATTACTGGGAACTGGTCACTAAGCATTTTGAGCTGAAAGTTTTACTGAATTTTCTATACATATGGAACAAAATTATAAAAAAAAGAACCAAGTGATTTGGATAAACGGAAAAAATACGAAAAATCACACAAGTTGGCAGAAAAATCAGTGTTCAGAAAAAAAAAAGTGAAAGGGAAGTGTGCTTGTTGTTTTGGCTCGAAATTTATTCTATACTTGGTGCCTATTTTATACCAATCTTAGTTCTGAAATTTCAATTGAAAATTAGTGTGAAAACAAGTGCCAAAACTAGAGGTTTTTTGAGTCTTTTTTTTAGTTTTTCTACTTTACTCTAGAGCCATTCTAGGTTTTTCTTTGAGTCCTAGCTTGCTTTTATGTGCTTGTCATTGCTTTAATTGTTGAATAATCCTTGAAAATTTGTCTTGATAAAACTCTATTGGTTTAGCTTTCATTTCTTCTTTTTTTGTCTTTGGTTATTGCTTGTCTCTTTGTTTCCTTGTTTGTGAGTTGCCATATAGGGAATTGCAAAGGAGGATTGATGCCATCCCTTTAAGAATTTGTGTCAAGAAGCAAAGGGTCAACCACCTTAAGAGCTATTGGACTAAGAAGCACTCCAAATTGAGTGAATCACCAAAGAGAGAACAACCACCAAAATATAGGACCTTTTTGTAATTTTGTAATTGACAATTTACTTACCTTCATTGCTTTCAAATTTTGTAACAAGAAGGCCTTTCATTGGAAGTAAGTTGGGAGCCTCCAATAGGTCACCCTACTTCCATTTATGTGTAATAATTTTAGGCAATTTTTCCTTAGGATAGTGAGTGTTTTGTTGGGAACCTTAAATGAGGTCATCCAAACACTCTTAGGAACTGCCTAGTTTACATTTCTTTCACTTTAATTTCTTGCTTACTTTCATAGCTTATTTTCTTTGCTAGTCACACCTAGTTTATCTTGTTATTGCATAATACTTTCTTCTTGCTTATCACGCTTATCTTGAGTTCTTTTGGAACCCTAGCTTTTACCTTTTTTTCAAACCCCCAACAAGAAAGAACCACAACTTTGGAACCAACATGAGTCATCATTCATCTAGTGTTAATGGCGAGGGTACTAGTCATAAGGACCCTCTATCTAGAATCTTACATGAATTGAGTTCCCTCAAGTTATGGAAAAAAAACTAGAAAGAAAGAAAAAGGAAAAGAGAGGGTAGAAATAAATCAAGATGAGAGAGAACAAATAAGAAAGGAAGAAGGAAGGAAAATAATGAAAGAAATGAAAAGAGAAAACCATGCCTCCTATAGTAGTCATGACTCTTGCAAGAGTTTAAGTGAAGAACTTAGCGACTATTATAGAGGGCGCCATAGTTCACATACTAAACATCATTCCCAAAGAAAAGAAAAGGATAGAAGGCCTCAAGAGGTTAACATTAGCATCCCATATTTCCATGGAAAAGATAATGTTGAGGCCTACTTAGATTGGGAAATGAAGGTTGAACAACTCTTTGCTTGCCATCATATTAGCGAAGAGAGAAAAGTTCCATTTGCTACCCTTAGCTTTCAATGGTATGCCCTCTATTGGTGGACTTCCCTTATTAGGGAACGAAGGATTCATGGGGATCCTCTAGTAGAGTATTGGAATGATCTTAAGAGTGCCCTTAGGAAGAGGCACATTCCCTCCTACTATGAAAGAGAGCTTATGGACAAACTCCAAAGGCTTAGACAAGGGAGTATGAGTGTTGAAGAATATAGACAACAAATGGAACTACTACTTTTAAGAGCTGGACTTAGGGAGGAGGAAAGAACAAGCATAGCTAGGTTCCTTAGTGGGCTTAATATGGAAGTGAGGGATAAGGTTGAACTCCTTCCATATAGGGACCTAGATGAGCTAGTCTACCTTTGTATAAGAGTGGAGCAACAACTTAAAAGAAATCCTTCTTCTAAATCTTATGGCTTTCACTCTTATCCAAGGAAGGACCAAGCCCAAGGAATTTTGGAGGCTGCACCCACAAAACCCAAGGAAGATAAGGGTAAGACCATAGAGAAATTCACCCCTAAGACAAGTTCCCAAGAAAGGACTAGCAACATTAAATGCTTCAAATGTCTTGGGAGAGGTCACATTCCCTCTCAATGCCCCACAAAGAAAACCATGATTATGAGGGGTCAAGACATTTATAGTAGTCTAGAGGAGACTACTGCTTCCCCTTCATCTAGTGGAAGTGAAGATGAAGTAAGGGGTAAAGAGTCTAGTGAGGAAGTCTACCCCCATGAAGAAGGTGACCTCCTAATGGTTAGAAGGCTCCTTGGAGGTCAATCTTGTGATCTATCTCAATCCCAAAGAGAGAACATCTTTCATACAAGATGCAAAATTTTAGATAAAACTTGTTCTCTCATTGTGGATAGTGGATCTTGTTGCAATTGTTGTAGCACAAGATTAGTTTCCAAGTTGATCCTCACTATCATTCCCCACCCAAAACCTTATAAATTTCAATGGCTCAATGAACAAGGGGAAATAATAGTTAACCAACAAGTGAAGGTACCTTTCTCCATTGGGACATATAAGGATGAAGTTAATTGTGATATAGTTCCCATGGAGGCAGGGCATATTCTTTTAGGAAGGCCATGTCAATTTGATAGGAAGATCGTTTACAATGGCCTAACTAATGAGATTACCCTCACCCATCTTGGCACTAAATTTGTGTTGCATCCTCAAACACTTTCACAGGTGGCCAAAGATCAACTAACTATGAAAGATAAGAGAGATGAGGAAGAAAAACTAGAAAACCAAAAGAAAAAGAAGGATAGTAAGGCCTTGTCTTCAATGGCCAAGGGGAAGGAAAAAGAGGAAAAGAATTCCTCCAAGAAGATTGTTAAGAAGGAAAATCATTTTGCAATAAATGTGATATCAAAAGAGCACTTCTTAAACAATCTTTCTACCTTCTCCTATCAAGGGAAACATCCCTTAGCATCGCCATACCTCTTGAGCTTGAGGTTATTCCTCAAGTAAAGGAGTTGTTAGATGAGGGTTTGGTTCATAAGAGCTTAAATCCTTGTGCTTTGTTGGTGCCCCAAATAGGTATTATGAGACACCAAATCCCTATGATAGGTGGTATGATGAATGTGTTGAGTGGTGCAACCCTCTTTTGTAAAATCACTCATGCATCCAACATCTTCATGATCTATGTACATAGGGACTCATTAGGTAGGTTTGTTCTTATTTTTTGTTTCAATACAAACCTAGGTGCTCATATGGGACACCTTAGGTTTGTCGTAATATTTTGTAGGAATAATCAACATGAAAATAAAGAAAAATGTATGTTTTATTTCATTACTTTCCTTAACTTTTTAAATAGTGATCAAGGGCTTCCCATGGACCCTAAGAGAATAAACGTCACTTCTAAGTGGCCTACTCCACCAAATATAAGGGAAATTTGGAGCTTCAATGACTTAACAAACTTTTATAAAATGTGTGTTCCATATTTTTCTATACTTGTGATCGAGGCTGTACCCGAATCAAATAAATATTAAAATGTAGTAACTAGGAAGTGATCCTAGGTCGTTTCCCAACGAGCAATGATACACTAAATGTTCATAACAGATAGTAGGAAATGGTAACAAATTAGGGGGGGGGGGGGTTGTTTGCTTTTGTAAATTAAACAACGAGTAAAATTGAATTAGAAATTATCAGAATTAAAATACATTGCTTCCTCTTGATTCACAAGCAAGTCTCTTATCCTAGGTTGCGAGAATTTCCTTTATCAGTTCAACCACTTAATCCAACCCTAAATTAAATTAGTAAGCGAAATTTAACATAAAGCATTCATTATGTGATTAAGCATCACACACACCAATTACTCATAAACGATCATTAAGCATGAACGTAAATTAAGAATAGAGACAATTAATCAAGCACTAAGCATGCATGAATTAATAGCAACAAATTCAAAGTAATTAGTGAAGAGGAAAAACTTAACAAAATTTAACAGTAATAATAGAACCTCAAAGAGAACTGTGCTTGATCCTCAAGAGAAAACAACGTCGTCGACATAGCCTTCCATTAATCAAATAGAGAATGAAATTTTTTGATAAAACTAAAAGTCTGAACAAGAATTGTAAAAAACGAAATTAAAAGAGAAAGAGAAGATAGACTAAAACTAAAAACGAAAAATAGATGAGAGAAAGGAGAGAGAGCTAAACTAGAACCTTGGTGTTGTTATATAGTTTTTCAGCCCCCAAGCTTACAAATCTGTTTTAAATCCAAGCCCATAAGTAAAATCAAATCAAATCTAGATAAGATAAGATCTAGATGAAATAATATCTAGATGAGATCAAATCTAAATAATATCTAGATAAGATAAGATAAGATCTAATTTTATAGAATAAATTAGTCTGCCCTCTTCAAATCTAAGCCCAATTCTGGTCAAGCCCAAGCCCAATTCTAGATTCAATCCCAATGCTTCATTAATTCCTAAAATTAGATTAAAAACATCAAATTAGCTGAATGGGCCCAAATAATAAAACTGCCTAATAAATTTGACAATTAAGACTAATCAGTATTTAAAATGGTGCAAAAAGGGTTAAGAAATAGGAGAAAATAATGGCACATCAACTTGTAGCACCACTCATTGAGTTGGTGAGGAACTATGTTCTCTCATGGGAAGATGGTCAGGAAAGGGATTTTTAGTCCTTACCCTACTCTAACATACCCAACATCACTAATACATATGTTTTTATTCTTTTTACAGGTGTTGAGGAAAGAATCCCTGAGTTTTAAGAACCTCTGGATTTGAGGTCAAATCCTTTTCAAGGGGGAGGGAATGATGCAATCCTACCCCCAAGGGCATTGGATAGAAGACTCCAAGAAGATTGGGCCAGAGATGCAAGAGAAGGCTCTAGGGTTCTCATGAGCCTTAGGGTAGATTTTGGGCCAATGGTCTAAGTATAAGCCCACTTATCTTTTTACATATTAGATTAAGGTTTCATTATTTTTGGGCCTTGTATTTAGGGTACCCTAGAAATGTAGGATTTTTCAGCCCTTGTATTTTAGGGCACCTAGACTAGTTTTTGTATGGGGTAATTTTGTAATTTCACATGCATTAAGTGAATATTTGATGTGTGTGTTGGAAAATAAATTTAATTGAATTGGGAGAAGCCCAATCCAATTAAATTGTAGAGGGGGAGGAGAGTATTTGCTTGCTACACCCCATTGCCACATCATATAGTCACACTTTGTGCATGTCCTTCATGCTTTATATGCCTCATGAAACCTAAGCACACTTAGTGGAGAATCTTGGACTTGATCTTAGATTAGTGGGCTGAACCATAACTAAAATTCGCTAATCATAATTAGTGAAATTTTGGCTTCAAAATTTGGCTCCACAAATTCAAGTGAAACTTGAATAGAAATTCAAATTTTCCTCCAATTTTGTGTGACACTTAGGCTATAAATAGAGGCCATGTATGTGCATTTTTTGAACTTTGATCATTTTAGAATTACACTTCAAAGTTCAGACCTCATTTGAGGCACAAAATTTCGTGCTCCTTCTCTCTTTCTCCCTCCACTCATCTTCTCCTACCTTCAAGCTCTTATCCATGGCTTCCTATGGTGGTGAGCTTGTTCTTGACTCATCTTCTCCTTGAAGTGGTGTCTCCAATCATCTTTCTTCCTTCTCCATTCTGCTGCCATTGATCTTCAACAATCAAAGGACTCCGTTGATGAAGAAGATACAAGGCCTACAAGCTCCACATGGAGCTACATCAAGCCATTTCCAACCAAGACACTAAAATGAGGCTCGTGTTCAATTAATAACTTGAGGAACTTTGCAGTTGTAGGAATGATTCACAATTGCCACCACCAACAAAAATTTGCACTAAAATGATATGACCAATAAACCAGAGAGTGCCAACACCCTAAAATCCCTTCATAGCATTAAGAGATAGGTGGTGTGCTCCGTGTGGTCATAGAGGATTTGACACCAAATCAACAACAACAACTAACTTCTAACGTATGTAATGCGATAAAGGAAAATGGAAATAAAATTGCATTGTGTTATTGTTGTGGCAAATGCATATTCCACTCCAGCTAATGTAGTTGAGAAGACTAGTACAATTCTAATATGAACAATAGCAGAAAAGACAAATAATGATGAAACAGAGGGAATATGTAGAGGAAGAGAGAGAAAATCACAGTTTACCCATAATCCCCCTCGCAATGATTACCTTTCCCTTTTAATAACCAATTTTTCACACAAAATCCCTTAGCCTGCTATTGGCCAAGCACACTCTACTGCCTTTCCTCACACTCGTATTTCTTGGACCATTTGTAATTGACTTCTCCTTTTCTCTCTCTTTTGTTGACTTAGCCCTTCCATGAGTATTGTCAGGTGGCAGGTTCATTACATAACTCTTCAAAAAACTTCAGGTGTTAGGTGCAATCTCAATAATGGTTTTATAACTAGCATATTGTATGAATAGAAATTATACATAAAATACAGACATTCATGGTAAAAGAAAACTGACCTTTTGACCAAACAATATGGTATTAGAAGTCTCTCCTTGATGATATGGAGATAGGCTAATAGTAACAATCAATGAAGCCCTTATTGTTCCTGTGAATGCTTAGAAAACATAAAACACAAATGTAGAATGACGTAACCGAAACCGTTGCATGTTTCAGTAAACAAAAAAAAAAACATCCCAAGAGAATAATAACAAAGAATGTAGAGACTCAGAGAATGACATTGTAAATGTATTATATAAGAATGCAAAAACTAGTTTCCTAAACCACAAATCACATCTTATTCTCGTATTTCATACACGATGTTGAAGTACAAACGACTAATAGCATAATATCTGACAAATTGATTGAAGTTTCTTACCTCCAAATGAATCTCTGAGCAATCTAGTAAGCTTTGAATCACGAAATGGAACATGAGAATTGTTTTCTGCTAGAGCATTAATACATTTTGCCAGTGCACTAAGTGAAAGATTGATAGATTTAGCTTTTTCTAGCATGTACTCTTCACTTCTTGGCGGGGAAAAAAATTTAGAGGCAAAGGTCAATATTAATATGCATGCATATTTTTGTGCACAGGTGCACACATGCACAAATCTTAAGTTCAATTTCAGTATATACTTGACTTATGGATATGCTCTGATCTTGCCAAATCTACCACAACCAACTTGCTCTTTCCAACTTGCTCTTTCGAAAAATTGGTTTTGAAGGTTTAGTCAAGTGAGAGGCATCATTATTTTTAGTAGAAACAACATCTTCACAGTCCACAACAAACCTCTTAACATGTACCTGTGTGAGAATAAATAATTTCATCAAGATAGGATATTATTTTTATGAAATGAAAAAAAGCCTAATTAGATATCTTGGCTTGTGACTGGTAAGAATAATTAAAATGTAAACAATACACAGTTCATTATTTTACCGTTAGTATAGCGTGACTATGAGAAGATTCAGTATTCAACTTTGTGTTGGCAGCAATTCGATGAGTTTCCCCTACTCTTAGCAGCTCTAAAAAACTTGGTTGGTCCTTGATTTCCACTGAAGTATCTCCCGACAAAGACACATCACCAGTTTTTGGATCTTCCACGATAGGAATATTATCATTTGCTGGATTAAGAAAGTCCTGGAGAGCCTCCATGTAAAGCTACACAATTTGGAGGAGACATTTCAGCAAAAAAATAAAATTAGCCTGGAAAAATGATAAAACAGAGAACACTAGCACAATCAAACCAAATAGGGCACAACATTAATAACTATATACACGATGCAAGAAGTATGACAAACAATGCACATGATGTAAAATATAGTAATACACGCATAAAAGTAAGCAACCTGCAGATATGAGACAGTGACAAAATCAATTCCTAGAGATATGTCAGCTAAGATGTCCTCCATGGAACAAACCATGATACCACGATCAGAGGTATCTTCCTCCCCCAATTGTCCAAGAGTAAAAGTTTTACCTATTCTAGTTTGACCATAAGCCATCACAATTCCATTATAACCATCAAGAACACTATGAACAATATCAGAAGGCATGTTAAGTCATGCATTTAAATAATAACAATCCTTTGATGAAAGCAGTGCATCACCACTAAAAATAATGTTTATCTAATAAAATAATAAATTACAGTAAACAAAGTTTGATGGCTAAGAAAATGATATTCTTGACCAATTAGGAAATGCATTATTACAATAGATCTCAACTGCTGGCTTAACTATAACTTCATAAACACGCTTTTGTGATGCAAATTCAGTAAGCACTTCATCAAACTCATAGGTATTTGAACCCCAACTGTTTTTCCTAAGTTTCAGTCTTTCAAGCTTAAAGAGATTTAACAAAACATGGGAGAAACCATAAAACAATAATTAAATTAAAATGCTGAATCCACAAACAGAAGACCAAAATGTACCTCTTGCTATATTTCAACATAGTTAGAAAAATCAACATAAACCATCATTTCTTTAGTATTTTTAGGTCTCAACCTTACAACCTCTCAAACTCTTTCAAGCACTATAGTGTACATAAGCATGATAAGAAAACAAGTAACAATACTGCCATGGCCAAGAAAACAACAGAGTAAAAAACAATTAGAATAATCACGTTCTGTACACTAATTGGCTTTTGAAGTAAAAGTGAAGTATAAGAACTAAGGTAGTCAAATTCAAGATTCTATGTAAACTTATGAATAGTCGATAGACACCACTCAGAAACTCTTAAGCATATGTATGCCTAATGTAAAACATAATATAAAAACCTATTAATGATATATGTGATATATACATAACATATTACTCTTAACACACTAATGATTCAACATTTCAACTCCAAAATAAAGCAAAGTAACAAACCACAATAATAAAATATGACAACGAATCAATGTTATCAATGGCGGAAGCCCAAAACTTTGCCATACAAACATGCTATTGCAGACTATGGTTCCACCAAAGCATACCTCCCTTCACTAATTGCCTATGGTGGAGGGGTTGGAAAAACACCACAATGATAAGGACAATCCAAGGAAAACAAAAGCAAAAGTTCCCTTAAAACCTATATATTTTTTTGCAATCACCACCAATTCCAAAATCATTTGTAATCAATAATAAACATCAACTTGCAATAGAAAGCAAGTGGTGCATGACCATGAAACTCATATAGGTCAGGTGGTAGATGATGGAAGCTTGCTTGTGGGGCTTCTATGGAGGCTGGATCTTTGAGCTTCAATGAGAGAGGGGGGAGGAGGCGCCATCCACTAGGGAATAAGCCATGGAAGAAGGAGCTTCACCACCAAGATGAGCCTTGGATAAGAAGCATGGAAGGATGCTTCACTGGAGGAAAAGAAAGAGGGAGAGAAAGAGAGAGGGGGGAGCATGAAATTGAAGGAATAAAAGAGGGAGAGAAGTGGAACTTTGAAGTATGTCTCACAAGACTCTCATTCATCAAAGTTATAACAAGTGTTACACATGCTTCTATTTATAGACTAGGTAGCTTCCTTGAGAAGCTTTCTTGAGAAAACTTCCGTGAGAAGATTCTTTGAGAAAACTTCCTTGAGAAGCTAGAGCTTAGCTACACACACCCCTCTCATAACTAAGCTCACCTCCTTGAGAAGTTTCCTTAAGAAGATTCCTAAAGAAGCTAGAGCTTAGCTACACATACCTCTCTAATAGCTAAGCTCACCTCCTTGAGATGAGAAGCTAGAGCTTAGCTACACACCCCCTATAATAGCTAAGCTCACCCCCATGACAAAATACATGAAAATACAAAAAAAAATCCCTACTACAAAGACTACTCAAAATGCCTCGAAATACAAGGCTAAAACCCTGTACTACTAGAATGGCCAAAATACAAGGCCCAAAAGAAGGAAAAACCTATTCTAATATTTACAAAGATAAGCGGGCTCATACTTAGCCCATGGGCTCAAAATCTTCCCTAAGGCTCATGAGAACCCTAGGGCCTTCCCTTGGATCTCTGGCCCAATCTACTTGGAGTCTTCTATCCAATGCCCTTGCAGGGTAGGATTGCATCATTCCCTCCACCTTGGAAAGGATTTGACCTCAAATCTTGAGGTTCTTCATACTCTAGGCTCCTTCCCTCAACACCTGTAAAAAGAACAAAAACATATGTATTAGTGGTGTTTGGTATGTTGAAGTAAGGTAAGGTTTGAAAACCCATTTCCTGGGCAGCTTCCCATGAAGGAACATGGTTTCTCACCAACTCAATGAGTGGTGCTACAAGTATAGAAAAATATGGGACAAACCTTTTGTAAAAGTTTGTTAAGTCATGGAAGCCCCAAATTTTTCTTATACTTGGTGGAGTGGGCCACTCAGGAATGACCTTTATTCTCTTAGGGCTCATGGGAACCCCTTGATCACTATTTGAAAAATTAAGAAAAGTAACGCAATAAAACATACCTTTTTCTGTATTTTCATATTGATTATTCCTACCAAAAAGTATGACAAACCTAAGGTATTCCATATGAGTACCTAAGTTTGCATTGAAACTAAAAATAAGAACAAACCTACCTAGGCGAATCCTAAAAGTGTTTGGATGACCACATTCAAGGTTCCCAACAAAACACTCATTATCCTAAGGAAAAATTGCCTAAAATTATTACACTCAAATGGAAGTTTGGTAACCTGTTGGAGGCTCCCAACACACTTCCAATGAAAGGCCTTTTTGTTACAAAACTTGAAAGCAATGAAGGAAAGTAAATTGCAAATTACAAAATTACAAAATGGTCCTCAATTTTAGTGGTTGTTCTCTCTTTGGTGATTCACTCAATTTGGAGTGCTTCTTATTCCAATAGCTCTTAAGGTGGTTGGCCCCTTTCTTCTTGACTCAAATTCTTCAAGGGATGGCACCAATCCTCCTTCCAATTCCCTATATGGCAACCCACAAACAAGGAAACAAAGAGACAAGCAATAACCAAAGACCAAAAAAAAATGAAATGAAAGCTAAACCAATGGAGTTTTAACAAGAAAATTTTTCAAGGATTACTCAACAACTAAAGCAATGAAAAGGACATAGAAGCAAGCTAGGACTCAAAGAGAAACTTAGAATGACTCTAGAGTAGAGTAAAAAAAACTATAAGAAAAAGACTCAACAAACCTCTAGCTTTGGCACTTGTTTTCACAGTAATTTTCAATTGAAATTTTGGAACTAAGATTGGTATAACATAGGAACCGATTATAGAATAAATTTTGAGCCAAAACAACAAGCACACTTCCCTTTCACTTTTTTTTTCTGGATACTGATTTTTCTGCCAAATTGTGCTATTTTTCTTATTTTTTCCTTTTATCCAAATCACTTGGTTCTTTTTGTATAACTTTTTTTCCAGATGTCTAGAAAATTCAGTAAAAATTTCAGCTCAAAATTCTAAGTAACCAATTCTCAATAATTTTTACAAGTTTGTATATCCAAGCTGCCAGCACCAGCGATTTTTTTAAAGCATGGTATATTGATTGCCTTGGGCTTACTTTCAACCTTCCTATGTATGTTGAACTCACTAGTATTGTTTACCACAGTTTTAGGAGTTCAATATTCACTTAGGATCAACATTTCAGCCAGCAATTCAATCACCAAAACTCAAATTCACAATAGACACAATCATAAGGAAACCTAAAAGTTCAAGAAAAGGTTCACAATCAAAGACTCTCTAAGAATTTTGCATGAACATGTTAAGGACTAATTAACATGAAAGATTTGACTCAAATCAAATAATAGGCTAAAAGAATTTCATACACTCATGAACAAATGAGTTAGACAAAGAAACAAGAAAATAAAATTCAGCACAACATAAGAGAAGATACATGGAGAAAAATGAAGAAACAGCAATGGAAGAGAAGGTATAGCAAAAAAATTAATGGAGGTTTAAGGAGCACTTACTTGAAGCTCTTGTGCTTTGATTACCACTTGATGGAAGCTTGCTTGTGGGGCTTCTATGGAGGATGGATCTTTGAGCTTCAATGAGGTCCTTTAATGGTGATTTTCCACCATGGAGATGCAGCGGAAGACAAAGGAGAAGAGGTGAGAGGAGGCGCCATCCACTAGGGAATAAGCCATGGAAGAAGGAGCTTCGCCACCAAGATGAGCCTTGGATAAGAAGCTTGGAAGGATGCTTCAATGGAGGAAAAGAAAGAGGGAGAGAAAGAGAGAGGGGGGAGCACGAAATTGAAGGAATAAAAGAGGGAGAGAAGTGGAACTTTGAAGAATGTCTGACAAGACTCTCATTCATCAAAGTTACAACAAGTGTTACACATGCTTCTATTTATAGACTAGGTAGTTTTTTTGAGAAGCTTTCTTGAGAAAACTTCCTTGAGAAGCTTCTTTGAGAAAACTTCCTTGAGAAGCTAGAGCTTAGCTACACACACCCCTCTCATAACTAAGCTCACCTCCTTGAGAAGCTTCCTTAAGAAGATTCCTAAAGAAGCTAGAGCTTAGCTACACATACCTCTCTAATAGCTAAGCCCACCTCCTTGAGATGAGAAGCTAGAGCTTAGCTACACACCCCCTATAATAGCTAAGCTCACCCCCATGACAAAATACATGAAAATACAAAAAAAAATCCCTACTACAAAGACTACTCAAAATGCCTCGAAATACAAGACTAAAACCCTATACTACTAGAATGGCCAAAATACAAGGCCCAAAAGAAGGAAAAACCTATTCTAATATTTACAAAGATAAGCGGGCTCATACTTAGCCTATGGGCTCGAAATCTACTCTAAGGCTCATGAGAACCCTAGGGTCTTCCCTTGGATCTCTGGCCCAATCTACTTGGAGTCTTCTATCCAATGCCCTTGCGGGATTGGATTGCATCTGTAGACCTAGAATAACCATTTAAGTTAAAGAACTACTCTGAATTTTGAACCCTCTTATACTACCCTGGCTTTTAGAATGGGTTCTCAAGTAGACAATGTGCTTCTCCAATCTTAATGACCAAAACATCAAATTCTCATAAAAATGATACAATACAAATTCATCTTTGATTACAAAAACATCCATCTATATTGCTACACTTTTTGGACTCAATTGCGAGACGTAGTTGGGTTTTTAGACCAGTGTTAGAACTTTTAACAAGCGTACCAATTGTCATCGTTGGTTTCACATTTATAAAAGAGTTCGTCTGCACTGGGACTTGAGTTTACTTACTTCATTTGGATAAATGTTATCTGGTTAATAGTTATGTACAAATTTAATCGAATGTCATTGGTTTTGGTTTTACTAACTAAAGATAACTGAAAGTAAAAGAATAGTGAAAATAACGGATTTACGAAAATAACAGAATTATGGGAATAACGGAAATAACGAAAATAATGGAAGTCAGTGCATTAGAAATACATAAATTATGGAAATAATAATCACAACTTAAATTAATTCAAGAAAACATAGGATTGGATTTCATCGTTTAAACCCTTAGTATCCTAATAAGATTAACATATAAGAATCATTTTCCAACATTATTGATGCACACATTAAGTTACCCCAAGTCAATCCCTCGCACTTGGAACCTAAGAATATTTACTAAATATCGATCCCTCACATATGCAGTAAATATCCCAACATTAAAATTATATTCTCGTGCTTTTTGCAATCAAAATGTTATGCTCTTTTCCTAGCAACGTAATGTAAAGAGAAATCATTTTATTCAAATTCCAAGATTACTTTCCAGCCTCTCTTAAAATCCAATTTCATGACATTAGTGATCAAATAGAATAAAGCATTGTGAGTAGAATGAAATTACCAATAATGAGTAGAAAATACTCATACATATATAATATCAAAAGGGATACATAAGAGTACAAAGATTACATCCAACCCTTAAGAAAAACTAACCGATCATTGCGTAGAGCACAAGACTAAAAAGAGAAATGATGAAGGAAGTGATCCACAGTCACAGCTCTGCAGCGCCTTGGCTCCACTTTTCCTTTTCTCCTTCTTCTTCACTTTTTCTCTGTGTTTCTCTCTGGTTTTAGTTCAGCTGGAATGCCATTTCTCCTTCAACATGCATGGCTATTTATAGAAAACAACCTTGGAGAGCAGACAAATTCGCCCAAGTGAGCTGCTTGCTTAGGGCTGAAGTTACATCTTTAGCCTAGGCGAGCTGGATGCTAGCCTGGGCAAATTTGGGGTAAAAAATATTTGTGAAAATACCATTTTGCCCTTTCTTTTGACTTTGTTTCTAGATTTAACAAACAATCATCAAAACCTACAAAATCATGGATGAATCTTTCATATTTAAACAACAACATTAGTAAATGTACAATATATATAAACAACTAGATTTAAGGGTAGTTTATAAGAAAGCTATTGCAATCAAAGGATAAGTGCTAACAATTTAATCCTAAAAATAACTAAAATTTGGCCTTATCAACTCCCTCCAACCTAGAATCTTGCTTGTCCTCAAGCAAAGTAAAAAAATTTACAAATAATAATAGTATAAATAAATATAATATGCTTCAAAAATTGTGAACATTCTTTATGAAGAATCAATCCCCAAACTGATCAGAACAACATTTTTCAAAATGCAACAATGAGAAATGAAAGCACAAAAATGGAATTCATAGAACCAAAAATGTGATTAAGATCAATTTGCATTTTATTTTCTAAATAACATAAGAGGAAACACTGAATTCATTTAAATAGGGGAAAACCTCTCAAAGGTGTATAATTCTCACACAGGCAAGTCTTTCATCTCAATTCCAATCACTGATATGTCATAAATCAATTTTGCAAGTCATTTTCCATCAAATCAAAGATAATGTGCATAATCATCATGGATCAATAGGTCTTTTAAGGTTGGGCATGGTTTTGAAGGAAATCTTGGTTTTTCTAGATATTCAAACATATCTTGAGAATATGAGAGCAGACATAAAAATCTAGCTAGTAACTCAAATGAACGATCACTTCCTATCCCTTTTTTGTTTCAACCAATTTATCACTTCTTTCTATTCAGATGTTTACAACAACTCTGATAAAATGTACATGATTCAGACTTTTTATTTATCCACAAAGAATTTGTTTTTCTTTTTCTTTTTCGTTTCTTTCTTTTTTTTTTCTTTTTTTTTTTCTGTTTTCCCTTAATACCCATATTAAAAACAGAGAATTTACATTATATTAGTCACCAAATGATAGAAATCCCCATCAAAACACCCATGCTTTCCTAACCTAAGGTAAGGTAGGAAAATTTTATCCTAGGTTAGTGTTCCAACAAAATATCAAGTGTTTGGCTCAAAGGGCTTGCAAATGGTAAAATAATATACATTGGGATAGCTGTTTGGCCAGTGGCTTAAAATGTAAAGAAAGAAAGAATTCCTAGATCATAATGATGAATCATATGTTATGACAATTAGAAATTCATGCAAAACCAACTATAGAACATATCAATGAGGACACTCAATGAAAAATTTATGGTTGCACACAGTCACTAAAGCTTAAGTCCTATTTCCATATTCAAATCAAATCAGTGTTTCGAAAGTTGTTCTTTTATCAAGTTCATGCAAAAACATCTGAATTCATTTGGGTTTTAGGAAATTCCTTCATTGTTTTTCCTTCTCAATGTTTTCAAAAGAATTCTTTTGTTGTGTTCTAATCCAAAAATAAGTTTAAAAAATATTGGTTGTTTGATTCTTTCCAAAAAGAGTTATAATCTATAAATATACTAACAGAATATCAAACCACACGTAAATTAGTCAAAATAAACAAGCGTAAGTTTGTAAACAAAAATCCAAAACAGTAACTAAGGGAGTGAAAGCGATAAATGAAAATAAAGACAAGTCACAAATTTTTGAAGATCATGGCTGGGAAGCTCCATTTCCTCCCATGAAATAATCAACAAGATCCACCATGTCTTCATCTTCCTTTGCTATTCTTCTATCTACTTGGGCAGCTCATTGAGCATCTGCAGGACCTGCCTCCTCCTAAAAAATAGGCCTATCTCTTGGCCATGCAACAATGGCTCTAAACTACTCAGGAGTAGGCCAAGGGTAAAGGCTAGGGTCCTGGCGATGCTGGTGTAATGTATAGGGGCAGAAGTTATCATTCAACTGCATCTGGCCCCTATGATTTGCTGCCTGCTGGTCAGCCAAATGGCGCATGTACGTGTGCATCTGCAACTCCATCCTCTGCATGTGTGCTGAGATGGACTCCAAGGATGGCGGCTGACGTGGGGGTGGGGCATCTGCTGCTGACTGAGGTTGTTGATCCTGCTCTGGTTGCTATACCTACCTTGGCATGCAATATTTTTTAATAAATGATATATTAAGTGGAGGCTGAATGTGTTTTGTTGGTGTGATTGGTACTCCATAGAACTGGCAGAGACCTGTAATTAAAGCAGGAAACCCAATGCCTTGTTGGACTTTTCTGGGTCCACTGGGTGCCTAAGAGGTTTAGTACCAACAAACTGATGAATAACATCTGAAATGAGTTGGGCCACATGGATACTGATATGCTCCATAATGTTTTAGACCAGCTGACATTTAGGTAGGGTAAGATCAGAGTTGTGGTCACTTGGAAGGACATTACTGAGGAGGAAGGTCATCCAGATTTGAGTCAGAGTCGTCATGCTGGTGCGCATTATTCACAACCGCTTCCCTGCCATGCTCTGTAGAAAATCACATCCTGGGAAGCAAAGTAGCTGACCTATAGCCTCTTTATCAAAACCTGTAGTCTGACATCTCCTTGCAGTGTATTCACATTGTTGCCCCTCCTCCAAGATCAACGGATTCCCTAAAAATTGGTTGATGGCATCTGTGTCATAAGGAATTCATTGTCCCCTCACTTTGGAACATTTATCCATAACACCTTCCTCAGTAGGCCAAGCATTTGCATTAAATTCTAGGACAACTTCATGGTCATATTTAGGCATGGGCTTTGCAAGCTGTGTCTAGCGTCTCCTAGCAATCTCTGTTTGGAATTCAAGATACTCACCCTCAGCTAATTGGACCCTTCTTTCCTTGAGGAAAGACCAATATTTGATCACTTCAAAGTGGTATTGATGCTCCTCGCTACGAAAGTGATGTCCATCAAATTCAAACTCTACAGGTGGAGCTATGCTAGATCCTTCTCCTGTAGTGGTCTTCCTAGCTCTCTTAGAGGTAAGTTTCTTTGGAGCCATCTGTAACAAAGACACATCCAACTAGAATTTTAGCAAAAATTATTTTTCAAGGAATATAGAGCCATATTATTTGAAATTGTCAACTTTTAGCAACCAAGAAGTCAATATGTGTGTGAAAGTTCAATCCAAACAGCTATTTAATGCTTAAACAACAATTCAATCCACATAAATGCAGCAATTTTAGTCCAAAAAAATGTTGGCCATTCGAACTCAAACAATTTAAGTTACTCAGTAATAACTCATGTAATTGCATTTAAGGAAATGTTGTAATTTCAAGCTTAATTCACAGCCCCATTTAAGTTAACAACTTGAGTTGATCTCATATCTAAACTAATGACTAAACATGTTTAAGCATTCAGATTTTAAAAGAAACACATAGTGTCATACCCTAATTTCGTCTGGGGACTATCATTCACTGATGTTTTGATTCTCGCTAGCCGAACTGCGTTGTTCGACACCAGTTACCGTACAAAATGAAGGATCATTCAATGTTTTGATCAAGAATGCGAAAGATACCAAAAAAGAGAGGGCAAAAGGGTATTTTCCTTGGTTTTCCTGGACCCTAGATCACCCAGGCTAGCCTCTGGCTCGCTTGGGCCACCCAATAGCTTCATGGTGAAGAAACCAGCTTGCCTGGGCGAGCTCACAGCTGGAGGGTCAAGTTTCAACTTTCCTAGGCGAGTTGCAACTGCCCCAAAGTGACCCTTTGCCTATAAATAGGTGT
The DNA here is from genome assembly GCF_000004515.6 of Glycine max. Taxonomy (NCBI): domain Eukaryota; kingdom Viridiplantae; phylum Streptophyta; class Magnoliopsida; order Fabales; family Fabaceae; genus Glycine; species Glycine max. The sequence continues at coordinate 26,087,490 of NC_038251.2, read as the reverse complement.
CCTAAAGGGGTTCAGAAGTGTAGAGAATTGAGAGAATTAAGAAAGAAGAAGATGAAAGAAGAGGAAACGAAGCCGAGGCGCTGTCGAATCGCAACCGCGATCATTCCCTACATCGTTCCTTGTTCGGTGTTCTTCGTGCGACCATCGGTTAGTTTTGTTTTTAAGATTTAAATGTTATCTATGTACCCTTAGGGGTCCCCCTTGCTATTATGTGCACATCCATCTTCTCCATCTATCATCGGTGATCTCATTTTTTTTTGGTAAAGTTCAATCTTAACCGATCACTAGTGTTGTAAAGTTGTCTTTAAAGAGATTGAAAGTTAATAAAAAAAACCAAGATAAAACCAACTCATAACTAATTTATTTTTATCAAATAGCACTTCAGATCATTTCAAGGTCCAATGCCTTACCGATTCTCTTCGCTTTTCAAATTTAAAAGATCGTTTCAAGGTCCAACGCCTTAATGATTCTCTCTGTTTTTCAAAATTTAAAGCATAGTTTCAAGGTCCAATGCCTTAAACGAATTTTTGTTCGCAATTAGAATGAATCTTTCAAAAACATAAAAAATCAATTTAACACACAAACATTCAGACTTAAAGAACTACGTATGTCTAAATTCCTCATCGTACTTAAGGATACGTAGGAGCAAGGGCAACACCCTTGTCGACCCCAAAAAAATATAATAAATAAACATAAAAAGGGAAAATACATAATTTTGAAGTCACGTTATGCACACTTGATTAAAGGTTACCGTCCCTTATGACGGGCGTGTGGGGTGCTAATACCTTCCCTACACGTAAACAACTCTTGAACCTTTAGTTTCAAAATTCGCAAACCTCTTGTTGGTTTTTCTAACGTTTTCCTCGAATAAACGTTGGTGGTGACTCCCATGCGTTTTCCTTTTTGGAAGATGCTCCTTTGGCTTTTCGCCCGCACTCCCGTCATAAGGTAGGTTGCGACACATAATATAACCATTGTGACATTTTATTGAACACTTGGTGTGCACACGTTTAGGCATGTATAAATGAAGGATTGAGAACAATCAGAAAATGCAAACAAGTAAAAAAGCAAGAGAAGGCCTAACATTATTCAGAAAAACACATCTTTTGAACAAATGATCATCCATTCATACAAAAATCTAAATTGCATTTCATTGAAAGGAAAGCAGAAAAACATCAAATAACACATGAACAAAATGCGAAAATTAGAAAGAACATGGTCCTTACCTGAATGAGATGATGTGAAATGCAAAAATTGGAGAAAAGGAGGGCACTTGTATGAATTTGTGGGTGAAGAAGGCGTAGCCTTCGTGCTTTGAGAGGAAGAAGGGTTTTGATTTTTTAAAAGAGTGGGGTGAAATTTGATTTCAACCCCTTTTTATTTTTTTCGCAGATGTTCACTCGCCTAGGTAAGTTAATGGCTTTTTTTTAAAAAAAACTAACATGGACAGTAACCCCTTAAAAATGATAATCCTAAAATATTTAAAAAGAGTTCAAACAAACAAATATTTAAGCAACACAAAGTGAAATTAGGAGAAAAGAAATTTAAAAGCAAAGTTTAGAAATACTATGTTGCCTCCGAGGAGCGCTTTTTTAACGTCTGTTTAGCTAGACGTCCTTGTTGTGGTTCAAGCCTCTTACAGTTGGACAACAGTGGTTAACCTCTCGAGATCTCAACCTAAGTAGTGTTTGATTCTTCTGCCATTCACGGTCCATGTCCTTTTGCTAGTTGGGTCCTCCAATATCACTGCTCCATGTGGCATAACTTCTTTGATGATGAACGGTCCAGACCATTTGGATTTTAGCTTACCTGGAAACAATCTTAATCTAGAATTAAATAACAATACCTGTTGACCAGGCTGAAAATTCCTTTTTGACAGCTTTTTGTCATGATAAATTTTTACTCTTTGGTTATAAAACTTTGAATTTTCATAAGCTTGAAACCTCATTTCCTCCAATTCACGGAGTTGGAGCTTCCTGTGTTCACCAGCTGCACTTGAGTCAAAGTTCAAAAACTTTAATGCCCAATAAGCTTTATGTTCCAACTCAACAGGTAGGTGGTGTCGCAACCTACCCTTCGGCGGGAGGACGACGCGAGACTCACTGGTGCGTCTTCCGAGGAAGGAAAACGCGCGGAGTCACCACCAACGTTTATTTGAGGAAAACGTTAGAAAAACCGAAAAGGGGTCTATGAATTTGAAGGATAAAAGGTTTGGGAGTTGTTTACGTGAGGGGAAGGTATTAGCACCCCATGCGTTCGCCTCAAGGGATGGCAGTCCTTTAATCAAATGTGCAAAATCATGACTTCAATATTTGTTTATTTTCCCTTTTTTATGTTTGTTTACTTTTTGGGTTCGACAAGAGCGTGGCTCTTGCTCCTACGTATCCTCAATTGCGATGAGGAACTCAGACCTATGTAGTTCTTTGAAAGCTAGAAAAGTTACGCGTAGGGTTGATTTTAGACTTTTGAAAGGTTCATTTTAACCGATAAAAGTAAAAGACTGTTAAGGCGTTGGACCTTGAACGGATTCGAGTGATTTTTGTGGATAAAAGCTTGATTATGTGTTGATTTTAGCTTTGGTTTCACTTGGTTACTTTCAAAATCATTAAAAGAGGACTTGCAAAGTAAATGACCGGTTGAAACTTTATTTTTCAATGATTAACCGAGGTTACAGCACAAACTTTCAGTTGGATTTTTATTTTACAAAGATTAGGTGAGATTACGGCACAATTAATCAGTGGAAACTCACTTTACACAAGGAAATGAGATCACTGATGGTAGAAGAATGGAGATGAAGATGCGAAAAGCAAGAGTGGACTCCTAAGGGTGCATAGAATAAATTCACAACTTCAAAAAATAAAAACTAACCGGTCAATGGACGAAGAACGGACGAAGAACGATCACGAAATCGTTCACAGAAACGTTACGGAAGCATTTTTTTTCTTCTTCTTTCTCCTTCTTCTCACCAATTTCACTCTGAACCTCTCAATATCAACTGTTGACTCCTTCTCCTCAACCCCCTCATTCCTATTTATAGGAAATTAAGGGTGGAGATTGCACAACAGCTTGCCCAGGCGAGCTGCTTGCTTCCTCCAGAAGTAACCTTGCTCGCCCAAGCGAGCTCAGCTCGCCCAGGCGAGCTAGTTACTTCAGCCTTAAGCTTTCTAGTGGGCCCAGGGGCTAAAAAATGCCCCAAAAGTGACCCTTTTGCCATTCTTTTGGGTATTTTGCATATTTCCTTCCGAAACATTGAAAAAACCATACGGATTGCGTGGCAATTGGTGTTAAGCAACTCAATTCGACTGGCAAGAATCCAAACATTTGCAAATGATCATCCCCGGATGAAATTAGGGTATGACAGTTGCCCCTCTTTGCTTATCTTTTATTGGAAATAAAAAGGAAGTAAAGATAAAGACACTAATTTCATTCCAGCGATCTCGCCATCCGACAGACCAATAGTGGAAGCCCCAGCAGCGAAACCTGTCAAAAGAAGGATTATAAAAGGCATCAGGTATACCAACAAAAGACCTTGAAGTCTTGCAAAGTAAAGGGGGACATTGAAGTCTCAACAGAAGACTCTGATAGTCTTTGAAACAAAAGACTCTGATGGTTTTTAAAAAATGAAAAGGGCGGAAGACATTGACAGTCTTCGCAAGACAATAGACTTTGATAGCCTTGTAAGAGTAAAGAAAGCAGATGACCATGATTGTCTCCGCATGATGACAGACTTTGATAGTCTTGAAAATGTAAAGAAAGCAGATGACCATGATTGTCTCCACAAGCCAACGGACTTGGTAGTCTTGAAAATATAAAGAAATCATATGGCCATGATTGTCTCCATAAGCCAACAGACTTAATAGTCTCTGAGGCAAAGAAGATTGTGATAGTCTCGGTCGAAAGACATTGAAGTCTTTGAAAAGAGGCAGATAACCTTGATTGTCTCTGCAGGCCAACAAACTTGATAGTCTTGAAGCAAAGAAGACTATGATAGTCTTGGTTGAAAGACATTGAAGTCTTCAAAAAGAGACAGATACCCTTGATTGTCTCTACAGGCCAATGGACTTGATAGTCTCGAGGCAAAGAAGACTGTGATAGTCTTGGTCGAAAGACATTGAAGTCTTCGAAAAGAGGCAGATGACCTTGATTGCCTCTGTAGGCCAACAGACTTGATAGTGATGTGTCATCATTTTCTCCTATTTCTTCACTCTTTTTGTCACCATTTTAATTACTGATTAGCCTTAAATGTCAAATTAATTATGCAGTTTTATCATTTGGGCCTACTGGATTAATTTTGTGTTTTTAATTTAATTTCAGGAGAATTATAGGCAATTGGGCTTGAATCCAGAATTGGGCTTGGACTTGAAGAGAGCAGACTATTTTATTCTACCAAATCTTATCTTATTTAGATTTGATCTTATCTGGATATTATTTCATCTAGATCTTATCTTATCTAGATTTGATCTCATCTAGATCTTATCTTATCTAGATTTGATCTCATCTAGATATTATTTCATCTAGATCTTATCTTATCTTATCTTATCTAGATTTTATTTTATTTATGGGCTTGGATTTAAAACAAATTTGTAAAGCTTTGGGGCTGAAAACTATATAATAGCACCAAGGTTCTAGTTTAAGCCCTCTCTCCTTCCTCTCTCTCTCTCTCTCTCTCTCTCTCTCTTCTCTCTCTTTTTTTTTCATTTTAGTTTTAGAGTGCTACTCTCTTTTTCGTTTTAGTCACTTTTCGCTTTAGCAATAAAATTTTGTTTCCTGCTTCAATCTACAATTTCGTTCTCTATTGATTAATGGAAGGCTAAGTCTCTAGCGTTGTTTTCTCTTGAGGATCAAACACAGCTCTCTTTGAGGTTCTACTATTACTATTAAATTCTGATCAGTTTTTCCTCTTCACCAATTACTCTGTATTTGCTGCTATTAATCCATGCATGCTTAGTGCTTGATTAATTGTCTCTGCACTTAATTTACGTTCATGCTTAATGATCGTTCATGATTAATTGGTGTATGTGTTGCTTAATCACATAATGAATGCCTTATGTTAAATTTTGCTTAGTAATTTAACTTAGGGTTGAATTAAGTGGTTGAACTGATAAAGGATAAATTCTCGTAACCTAGGATAAGAGACTTGCTTGTGAATCAAGGGTAAGCAACGTGTTTTAATTCTGATATTTTCTAATTCAATTTTACTCATTGTTTAATTTACAAAAACAAACAACCCCCCCCCCCCAATTCGTTATTGTTTTATTAATATCTGTTATGAATGTTTGGTTGACCATTGCTCGTTGGGAGATGACCTAGGATCACTTCCTAGATACTGCATTTTTAATGTTTATTTGATTTGGGTACGACCTCAATCAATAGTCTTGAGGCAAAGAAGACTGTGATAGTCTTGGTCAAAAGACATTGAAGTCTTCGAAAAGAGGCATATGACCTTGATTGTCTCTGTATGCCAACGGACTTGATAGTCTCGAGGCAAAGAAGACTGTGATAGTCTTGGTCGAAAGACATTGAAGTCTTCGAAAAGAGGCAGATAACCTTGATTGTCTCTGTATGCCAATGGACTTGATAGTCTCGAGGCAAAGAAGACTGTGATAGTCTTGGTCAAAAGACATTGAAGTCTTCAAAAAGAGGCAAATGACCTTGATTGTCTCTACATGCCAACGAACTTGATAGTCTCGGAGGCAAAGAAGATTGTGATAGTGTTGGCCGAACTTTCACTAAAACACGAACACGCTTAGCAAAGAAACAAACCTCCAAACTGATCAGCACAACATATATTTTTGAAGAAAAATAATGTGACTACTGGGGAATGAAAGCATGCTGATAGAATTTCTCATAACCACAAATGAGATTTGGGATGTTTGCATTTCATTTCTAAAAGAGCATTAGAAGAAAACACTAGGTCCAATTAAATAGAGGAGAACTGCTCAAAGTGTATACATCCTAACTCCAAATCACAAATATGTCATGATTTGACTTTGTAAATCATTTCCCATCAAATCAAAGATAATATGTGCAATCATGGATCAATAGGACTTTTAGGAAGTTGGATTTTTGGCGGTAAATTTGGCTTTGGTCGTTCTGGCCTTTCCTTTTTGTTTCCTTTTCACTTTGGTTCGGTGTGGAACAAAAGCGGACACAAAGATTTGGTTTGTAACTAAGCAAGTGACTGCTTCGCATATCCCTCAGGTTTTAGCCCAGGTTACTGTTACCATTCTTTTTCCTTTTTTTCTCTTTCAATACTTTTTGTGCATTGTTCAAACATTGTCTGCTTCAAAGAACCTCTCCTTTTTTTCTTTTCTTTCTTTCTTTCTTTTCTATTTTCTTTTGCTTTTCTTCAATCTTTGATTGATTGATTTTGTTTTTCTTTCTCTTTTCTCTTGACGCACTGATCGAGGCCGTACCCGAATCAAATAAACATTAAAATGCAGTAACTAGGAAGTGATCCTAGGTCGTTTCCCAACGAGCAATGATAAACCAAATGTTCATAATATACTTGCAGTAACAGTAACAATTTGGGGGGGGGGGGGGGGTTGTTTGTTTTGTGAATTAAAGAACAAGCGAACTGGAATACAAAATTAATAGTATTAAAAACGTGTTGTGTCCTCTGATTCAGAAGCCATTCTCTTGTCCTAGGTTATGAAGAATTAGTCCCTAACAGTTAACCACTTAATCCAACCCTATGTTAATTGACTAAGCGAAAATCAACTTAGGATTGTCAATACGTGATTAGGCAACACATACACCAATTAACCCTTCGTTCATTAAGCATGAACATAAGTTAAGCTCAGAGGCAATTAATCGAACACGAAGCGTGCATAGATTAACATTAACGAACGTGAGTTAATTGGTGAAGGGAAAACTGCCAGGAAGCTACATTATAAACAAAACCTCGAAGAGAGTTAAGCTTCATCCTCAAAAGGAAACAACATCAGAAATGTAGCCTTCCATAATTTCAACAAAATCAGAAAACGTAAATGAAAATAGAAGCATAAACGTAAATGAAGCTAAAGGCATAAAACGTAAATGAAAGCAGAAGAAGGAACAAGAAACGAAATTGCAATAAGAAGCATAAAAATGGAAAATGCATTCATGTGAACAGTAACATGAAGCTCAAAACGTAAAACCCTAAAACTATGCTCTAAATAATAGAATCCCCTTTACACGAATCCCAAGGCTGCTATTTATAAGGGTCACTCAGAGTCACTGGGCCTTATTACATTATTCTGGCCCAAAACGAAATAAACATTGAACATCATAAAAATAAAATTGCAATCTCCTAATTAGAAATTAACTAAGGTAAACGTTGCTTTATTTGCCCTCTTTAAGTCCACAACCAAAATCCAGATTAAGCTCAATGCTTCATTAATTCCTGAAATTAGATTAAAAACATCAAATTATCTTAATGAGCCCAAATAATAAAACTGCCTAATTAATTTGACAATTAAGACTAATCAGTAATTAAAATGGTGCACAAAGGTTTAAGAAATAGGAGAAAATAATGGCACATCAAAATCCCCCATACTTAGCCTTTTGCACTCCTGGGCAAAATGAAACAAAGAACAAAATCAAAGGATATCAAAGATAGACAAACAAAAACATTTACATATTTCTCAATGAACATCAAGGAATGAAAGGAATGGGTAACATCTAACATCTAACATGAAGAGATCCAAAGAGTCAAAACATTCATGAAAATCATCCAAGCAACCCAATCATGGCAAAATAGTTAATCAGCTCAAGAATGAAAAGTGATAAAGCCTCACAAGATATACACTCTATCTCTCAAGTGTCTAGGCTACTATTTACCCTCAAAGCACCCATGAAAACCAACACCATATAAACTTGGCAAGATTCTAAAATTGACAATCAACCCATAAACACAAGCACATGAGGATCAAAAGGTCTTTTAAGGTTGTAATGGGGCCAAGGACAAGGTAGGGAAAAATATGGAATAAGTAGCTAAATCCCAAAGGAATAGAGGAGCAATGGGGAATAAGTGCATATTAAGAAAAAATAAGAAAACCTAAAGATAAAATTTAAACATAAAGAGTAGAACCAAAAGTCTCGTTATTCTTTTTTTTTCTATTTAAGATCTTATTCACTCAATTTTTATTGCTTTTCTTTTTCTTTTTCTAATTGATTCAACTTGAAATTTTATTTATTTATTTATTTTGCACAGTAGCATTTGAGAACTAGCATATCATTCAGCAGCATGTCCAACATTTAACCCATATACAATGTACATCAGTATGGCCCAAAAATACATCATGAAGCATAGCCAACAAAACATGTTATCCAACAAAACCCCCCCACACTTATTACCAAAACAATTCCAAAGCTCCAAAATTCCTTAAGGTTAAGGTAAGATCATGGTTTTTCACTTAAGGCTTGTAATGAGCTTCAAAACAAAGAAAGGGGAACATAGGCTCAAAGGGCTATCAAAGGGATTAATTCAAGGTAAGTCCATTTGGCTAGAGGCTTATAAGAACAAAATTGCCTAAATCATTTCCAAATATGCATGTGAATTAGGAAGCATCAACAACAATCAAGCCAAGGCTATTGTGCAAGCAATCAATGGGGCAAAACACACCAAATGATTATGATGATGGCTCAAATTCTCACAAAGGTAAACTTGTCACTTCCAAATTGAGCTTTCAAAACTATCATGACATGTAGAGGAAAAACAAGGATTTCAAATCACAAAATGTCAAGAGACTTTTATTTTTGAAACAATTACCCATTACTTGAACATAACCTATAATTCAAAGAAAAACATGCAATGTCGTACATGCAAACAGAATTGACCTAAAATACTAAACTAGAAACCCAACAAAACTAACAAAATTAACAAATTAACACAACTAACAAAATTAACAAAACCAACAAAACTAGCAAAACCAAAGAACACTCCCCCCATACTTAAACAACACATTGTCCTCAATGTAGCACAATTAAAAGATTAAAAGCAATTAAACCATCAAATAGAATCGAACAAATGTAATAAAAGGAAAGAAGGAGATAGGAAAAGAAGAACTCCCTAAGTCATGGTGGAGGAAGAGTAGGATGGAGTAAGGAAGTCTCTTCCAGCACTACGTCCACTAAAGAAGGGTTTGTGAGGAATGGCTTAAGTCGGTATCCATTGACCTTGAAGCTCTTGTTTGTGGAGTCACTTTTGATCTCAACTGTACCATAAGGAAAAACATTAGTAACAACAAAAGGACCAATCCACTTAGACCTCAACTTACCACTCATGAGTCCAAGCCTAGAATTATACAATAACACTTTTTGCCCAACCATGAAGTCCTTCTTAATTATCATGCTATCATGGAACTTCTTGGTCTTTTCTTTGTAGAACTTGGCATTCTCGTAGGCTTCTAGATGGATCTCATCTAACTCACTCAGTTGCAACTTTCTTTCCTCACCAGCTTGATCCATAGAAAAGTTATAGGTCTTCACTGCCCAGTATGCTTTGTGCTCAATCTCCATTGGAAGATGACATGCCTTTCCAAAGACAACCCGATAAGGAGACATTCTTATGGGTGCTTTGTAGGCAGTCCGATGTGCCCAAAGAGCAACATCAAGCCTGGTACTCCAATATTTCTTGCTTGGCTGCACAATCTTCTCTAAAATTCTCTTGATCTCCCTGTTAGAAATTTCTGCCTATCCATTGGTTTGGGGGTGGTATGGTGTGGATACCCTGTGTACAACCCCATACTTTTTAAGCAAGGCATGCATTGATTTGTTGCAAAAATGGGTTCCTTGATCACTAATGATTGCTTTAGGTACTCCAAACCTGCAAAACAGATTAGATCTGACAAAATCTGCAACAACCTTAGCATCATTAGTTCTAGTGGGCTTGGCTTCCACCCATTTTGAAACATAATCAACTGCAAGGAGAATGTAAACATAACCAAAAGAGACAGTAAAGGGCCCATGAAATCTATGCCCCAGACATCAAACACCTCACAAAATAGCATAGGTTGCTGAGGCATTTGTTGTCGCCATGTAAGTGCACTTCCTGCTCTCTGACACTGCTCATAAGTGCTACAGATCTTCCACGCATCTTTAAAGATGGTGGGCCAATAAAAGCCATAGTCAAGCACTTTGCGAGCTATCCTTTGAACACCCAAATGACCTCCCGGTGCGGAAGAATGACAGAACTGTAGGACTGAGTCAATCTCATGATCTGGAATGCATCATCTAATGACCTGATCACTGCACAATTTCCACTAGTAGGGGTCATCCCAAATAAAATGCTTAGCATCACTTTTAATTTTATCTTTTTGAGCCTTAGATGCTAAGGGAGGAAAAACAAAAGCAACTAAATAATTGACAATGTTAGCAAACCAGGGAGTAGAAAGAGAATCATAAATACTATACGGTATATACAAATGATCATTCGGGAAATCATCCTGAATGGGTGAATCCTCAGCAGACACACGTTCGATCCAACTCAAATGATCAGCAACTAAATTTTGTGCTCCGCTCCTATCACGGATCTCCAAGTCAAACTCTTGGAGCCAGAGCATCCATTGGATCAACCTAGGCTTTGAATCAGCCTTCTTCAACAAGTACTTTAGAGCTGCATGGTCAGTATAAACAATAATGCGAGTACCAAGCAAATAAGAATGAAATTTTTCAAGAGCAAAAACTATGGCTATTAGCTTTTTCTCAGTAGTAGTATAATTCACTTGGGTAGCATCTAAAGTCCTAGAAGCATAATATATCACCCTGGGCAATTTATCAATTTTCTGAGCAAGGACAGCCCCCAATGCATAATTTGATGCATCACACATAAGCTCAAAATGGGCTGTCCAGTCGGGTGCTTGGATGATGGGGGTGGTAGTCAATGCTCTTTTGAGGCAATCAAAAACCTCTTTGCATTTATCATTAAAGTCAAACTCCACCTCCTTTTGCAACAAGTTGGATAGTGGAATGGCTACTTTGCTAAAATCTATTATAAAGCGCCTGTAGAATCCTGCATGACCAAGAAAAGATCGCACCTCTCGCACGCAAGAGGGGTAAGGCAATTGTGAAATAACAAAATTTTTTGCAGGATCTACTTCAATGCCCTTATTGGAAATAATGTGGCCTAAAACTATACCTTGCTCAACCATAAAATGACATTTTTCAAAATTTAGAACAAGATTAGTTTCAATGCATCTATTCAAAACCTTTTCCAGACTATCCAAACAAACATCAAAAGAGGATCCATATACAGTGAAATCATCCATAAACACCTCTATGCAATTTTCTAAAAAATCACTGAAAATACTGATCATGCACCGCTGCAAGGTACCAGGGGCATTGCACAAGCCGAAAGGTGTAGAAGCAAGCTTCATGATGAATCATGATTGATTCAAAGAGTTTTGATGATAACAAAGATAAGAAAGCTTCATGATGAATCAAGATTGATTCAAAGAGTTTTGATGATAACAAAGATGATGACAAAAAGCTCAAAAGTCAAGAACACTTCATGATAACAAAGATGATGATCTCCAGAATCAAAGAATGAGTTCAAGATTGAATCAAGAACACTTCAAGGTTCAAAAGGAAATTTGACTTCAAGAATCAAGAATCAAGTTTCAAGATTCAAGTTCCAAGAATCAAGATAAGTATTAAAAAGTTTTTTCAAAAACTGAGTAGCACATGAACTTTTCTCAAAAACCTTTTACCAAAGAGTTTTTACTCTCTAGTAATCGATTACCAGATTGTTGTGATCGATTACCAGTAGCAAAATGGTTTTCAAAAAGCCTTCAACTAAATTTACAACATTCCAATTGATTTCAAAATGTTGTATTTGATTACACTGATTTGGTAATCGATTACCAGTGTGTTTGAACGTTGGAATTCAAATTTAATTGTGAAGAGTCACATCCTTTCACAAAAAAGCTTTGTGTAATCGATTACACTAATTTGGTAATCGATTACCAGTGATAGTTTCTGAACAAAATCAAAAGATGTAACTCTTCCAATAGTTTTCAACACATTCTTTAGACAACAAACTTTTGCCAATTGATTTCTGAGTCTCTTTGAACTTCTTCTTCTTCTTCCTTTTGCCAAAAGCTTTCCAAAGTTTTCTGGTTTTCCAAACCTTGAAAACTTTTGCTATTCATCTTTTTCATTCCCTTTCCCTTTGCCAAAAAGAATTCGCCAAGGACTAACTGCCTGAATTCTTTTTGTGTCTCTCTTCTCCCTTTTCCAAAAGAACAAAGGACTAACCGCCTGAATTCTTTTGTGTCTCCCTTCTCCCTTGTCAAAGAATTCAAAATGACACAGTCTGAGAAATCTTTTGATTCTTCCCTTTCCCATATACAAAATATTTCAAAGGACTAACCGCCTAACAATTCTTTTGTATCCCCCTTCACAAAGTTTCAAAGGTTTAACCGCCTGAGAACTTTGTCTTAACACATTGGAAGGTACATCCTTTGTGGTACAAGTAGAGGGTACATCTACTTGGGTTGTTGACTGAGAACAAGAGAGGGTACATCTCTTGTGGATCAGTTCTAGTGGAAGGTACATCCACTAGGTTGTTCAAAGAGAACAAGGGAGGGTACATCCCTTGTGGATCTTTGCTTGTAAAAGAATTTTTACAAGGTTGAAAAGAAATCTCAAGGACCACAGGTCGCTTAGGGACTAGATGTAGGCACGGGTTGTTGCTGAACCAGTATAAAAACTCTTGTGTGTTTGTCTCCTTCTTCCCTACTTTTTTAATTTCCGCTGTGCACTTTAATTTCCGCTTTTACTTTTGGTTAAGTTTTTTTTTTGTTCTTCATTTACTTAACAACATATTAAAAGCCTTAGAAGAGTAAATTTTTAATTAGTAAAGGTTTAGGAATAATTAATTCAACCCCTTCTTCTAAATTATTTTGAGGCCACTTGATCCAACAAAAGGCATCCTCCTATAGGCAAAAGTTCCGAAGGGGCAGGTGAATGTGGTCTTTTCATGATCCTTAGGAGCAATAGTGATTTGCATATAACCAGAAAAACCATCAAGGAAACAGTAGTGAGATTTACCTGCCAGGTGTTCAAGCATCTGGTCAATGAATGGCAGGGGAAAATGGTCCTTTTTGGTAACCTGGTTCAGCCTCCTATAGTCTATGCAGACTCTCCAACTGTTCTGCACCTGAGTAGGAATCAACTCCTCCTTTTCATTTTTTATCACGGTGAGGCCGGTTTTCATCGGGACTACCTGGACGGGACTCACCCATTGGCTATCGGAGATAGGATAAATGATTCCAGCTTGCAAAAGCTTGGTTACCTCCTTCTGTTGGATCGAGTGGCCTCAGAATAATTAAGAAGGGGGGTTGAATTAATTATTCCTAAACCTTTACTAATTAAAAAATTACTCTTCTAAGGCTTTTACTAAATTGTTAAGAGAATGAGGAGTAGAAGAGAAACTTAACAGAAAGTAAAAGCGGAAATTAAAATGCACAACGGAAAGTAAAAGAGTAGGGAAGAAGGAGACAAACACACAAGAGTTTTTATACTAGTTCGGCAACATCCCGTGCCTACATCCATTCCCCAAGCGACCTGCGGTCCTTGAGATTTCTTTCAACCTTGTAAAAATCCTTTTACAAGTAAAGATCCACAAGGGATGTACCCTCCCTTGTTCTTTTTGAACCTAGTGGATGTACCCTCCACTAGAACTGATCCACAAGAGATGTACCCTCTCTTGTTCTCAGTCAAACCCAAGTAGATGTACCCTCTACTTGTACCACAAAGGATGTACCCTCCAATGTGTTAAGACAAAGATCTCAGGCGGTTAAACCTTTGATACTTTGTGAATGGGTATACAAAAGAATTCTCAGGCGGTTAGTCCTTTGAACACTTTGTATTAGGGAAAGGGAAGAATCAAAAGAATTCTCACACTGTGTCGTTTTGAATCCTTTGACAAGGGAGAAGGGAGACACAAAAGAATTCAGGCGGTTAGTCCTTTGTTCTTTTGGAAAAGGGAGAAGAGAGACACAAAAAGAATTCAGGCGGTTAGTCCTTGGCGAATTCTTTTTGGCAAAGGAAGAAGAGAATGAAAAGATGAATAGCACAGGTTTTCAAGGTTTAGAAAACCAGAAAAACTTTGGAAAGCTTTTTGCACAAAGAAGAAGAAGAAGAAGAAGAAGTTCAAAGAGATTCAAGGCTTGTAAAGAATTGTAATAGATTGATTGGAAAAGTATATTGAAAAGCAAATCAAAGCCTTGCTTTTATAGACTCTTCATGTCTGGCCAAGAGGACCATTTAGAAGAGTTATAACTTTTAGAAAAACTTAAAACCAATTTGAAAAAGTAAAAAACCTTTCGAAGAGTTACATCTTTTGATTTATTCAGAAACAATCACTAGTAATCAATTACCAAAACAGTGTAATCGATTACACAAAGCTTTTATGTGAAAGGATGTGACTCTTCACATTTGAATTTGAATTTCAACGTTCAAAGATACTGGTAATTGATTACCAAAACATTGTAATAGACTACAACTTTTTGAAATTAATTGGAACGTTGTAAATTCAATTTGAAAACTTTTTCAAAACAATTTTGCTACTGGTAATCGATTACAGCAATCTGGTAATCGATTATCAGAGAGTAAAAACTCTTTGGTAAACATGTTTTGTGAAAAATTCATGTGCTACTCAGTTTTTGAAAAATCCTTTTCATACTTATCTTGATTAAGTCTTCTCTTGATTCTTGAGTCTTGAATCTTGAATCTTGATCTTGATTCTTGAAGCTTGATCCTTGAATCTTGATTCTTGAATTCATCCTTCTTCTTGAATCTTGAAGTGTTCTTCAACTTTTCCTCATGAGTCTTGAATTGTTCTTGATTTCTTCTTGAACATCTTGAACTCATCCTTTGATTGACCTTTGAGCTTTTTGTCATCACCTTTGTCATCATCTTTTGTTATCATCTTTGTTATCATCAAAACATCTTTGAATCATTCTTGATTCACCATGAAGCTTTGCTTCTACACCTTCTTCACTACATCAAGAATCACCGGGTTGAGTCTTCTCTGTGGCTGTCTTACTGGTTTAGCCCCATCCTCTAAATATATCCGATGCATACATGTGGATGGGCTAATACCAGGAATGTCCGCCAGGGTCCAGCCTATAGCCTTCTTATGCTTCTTGAGAACTGATAACAGCTTCTCCTCTTGCTCATCAGCAAGGGAGACAGATATAATCACTAGAAAACTTTTGCTATCATCCAAGTAAGCATATTTTAAATTTGATGGCAGAGACTTCAATTCTGGTGGGGGCGATTGGATAGTGGTAGAAAGAGATGGTTTCTCAGCCTATACCTCATAAAGAAAGTCAGAGGTATATGTACTTCCTGAAACATGGTTAGTTCTATCTGACTCTAGAAAATCAATCTCAAGAGGTAAAACATCACCAGACGTGTAATCAATATCAAATTCAAATTCACTCTCAGCATCAAATTCAGACATATGATCAAGTACAAATTCAGATTCAATGCATGAAGAGTGACAGACATGCAGATTAGAATGAAGATCAGTCATGTATTCATCAATGATATGGTCAATTATTTCAGCACGAAATACAGAAAGATTTTCAGGTGGGTGTTTCATAGCATCAAGAATATTAAAATGAACAGTTATATCACCAAACTGCATAGATAGTGTGCCTGCATATACATCTATCTTAGTTCTAGCAGTTTTCATAAAAGGTCTGCCTAGAATGATGGGAACTGATCCTTAAGAAAATCCCTCCTCTATATTCAAAATATAAAAATCAACAGGGAAAATCAGTTCACCAACTCTAACTAAGACATCCTCTATGAAACCAACAGGATAGGCAACACTTCTATTTGCTAAATGAATTACCACATCAGTTGATTGCAAAGGACCAAGAAATAGAGAATTAAAAATAGACAGAGGCATAACACTAACAGAAGCTCCTAAATCTAGCATGACATTTTAAAACTTACTGTTCCTTATAATACAAGCTATGCTGAATGTACCTGGATCTTTATATTTTTCAGGGATTTGGGGAACAAATTTACCAATCAATGCGGAGATATTTCTGCCCATGCTAATTCTTTCACTTCCTTTAAGCTTCCGCTTATTAGTGCACAACTCCATCAAGAACTTAGCATATCTTGGAATTTGCTTTATTGCATCCAGCAGAGGTATGTTTACCTATACTTTTCTAAATGTTTCCAAGATCTCCTTCTCTGCCTCTTTCATTTTTTGTTGGAAATTTCTCTTAGAGGGAATGGAAGAGGGATATGCTGCTTCAGTAAATCAGAATTACCAGTGGAAGATTCACCTACATAGAAATTGTTAGGTAACTTACTCTTTAAATTTTTGTCATCATCTATTTCTAGAGTAAAGTGAAGTTGGGCAGGTTCATTTGTGGATGAGGAAGATGTTGCTGGTTGAGGTCCTTGACACTGCTTTCCCGACCTCAATGTAATGACACTCATATTTTTGGGATTCTAGACAGATTGAGAAGGTAATCTGTCAGAATTTTGGGATTGTTGTTGATTTAACTGTATAGCCAATTGTCCCATCTGATTAGTTAAGCTCTGAATGGAGGCTCTGGTCTCTTGTTGAAACTGCATGTTTTGCATAGTCATTTGCCTCACAAGTTCTTCAAGGGAAGGTTGCGGAGGAGCCTCAACTGTTTGCTATTTCTAGGGCTGTTGTTGTTGTTGTTGTTGTTGTTGTTGGATTGGTGGAGGAACATATGGTCTGCTTGGGCCAGCAACATTCAAAAAATAAGGTTGTTGTTGTTGTTGTTGTTGTTGTGAAGGATTCGACCATCTAAGGTTTGGATGATTCCTCCACCCAGGATTGTACCTGTTGCTGGAGAGGTCATAATTGTTCTGTAGTGGCTGATTTTGCTGCTGAGGTTGAGGAGGTCTATTGTAGATGTTTGCAGTATAAGCTTTAGGCTGTTCAATTGCTTAAGATTGCTACACAAAAAGGCAAAGGTCTGTGTGATGGTCGGCAGAGGAGCATAAACCACAGAGTCTGGCGATAGGTGCAAATTTTTTATTCATGGCCAGTTGGGTTACCAAGTTAACCAAGGCATCTAGTTTACCTTCAAGCTTCTTAGTTTCAGATGATGCAGATGATTTTATGGCTACTTCATGCACTCCTCTAATGACTATAGCATCATTTCTGGCGCTAAACTGTTTGGAGTTGGAAGCCATCTTCTCAATTAAATTTCTGACTTTAGCAGGGGTCATGTCTCCAAGGGCTCCACCACTGGCAGCATCTATCATATTTCTCTCCATGTTACTGAGTCCTTCATAAAAATATTGGAGAAGAAGCTGCTCAGAAATCTGGTAGTGAAGGCAACTGACACATAGTTTTTTAAATCTCTCCCAATATTCATATAGGCTCTCTCCACTAAGTTGCATAATGCCTGAAATATCCTTTCTGATGGTCGTGGTCCTGGAAGCAGGGAAATTTTTTCTAAGAATACTCTCTTGAGGTCATCCCAGCTCGTGATGGACCTTGGAGCAAGGTAATATAGCCAGTTCTTTACCACTCCCTCTAAAGAATGAGGAAAAGCCTTAAGAAGTATGTGATCCTCCTGGACATCTGGGGGTTTCATGGTGGAGCAGATAATATGAAATTCTTTCAGATGTTTGTGCGGGTCTTCACCTGCAAGGCCATGAAACTTTGGAAGCAAATGGATCAGTCCAGTTTTAAGAACATATGGGACATCCTCATCAGGGTATTGGATGCACAAGCTTTCATAGGTGAAATCAGGTGCAGCCATTTCCCTTAGAGTCCTCTCATGGGGTGGAGGTTGTGCCATGTTCTCAGAATGTTCAAAATTATAATGCTTAAAATAGAGGATGTTCAAAATCAACAATAATAGAATGCACAGACTCACCAGTAACAGAATGTTCAGGATGCTCAAAGGGTATAAAATGATGCCTAACTAATCTATGAAATGTTCTATCTATTTCAAGATCAAAGGGTTGTAAGTCAGATGGATTGCCTCTAGTCATACACTACATTCAGCATGCACAACTAGTTGCCTTCTTATGCAAGTAACAGTGTAGGTTTGAACTACAGCTACCATCAAATGATATCCAAATGACTTGAAATTTTGCGAGCAACACCCTAAAATCATGAAAAGATAGCATAAAAATTTTCAGACAAAAATTCAAAGTCTAACTATGGAAACTACCTAAGGAAAGTTTAGAAAAATAAAACAATAAAACTTAAAAAAAACTAGTAAACAGGCGATTGTGGCTAGTTAGAGACCTTAGCCAACCTATAGCAGGCTGCCATGGTATGGGAAATGATTTTCTACCCCAAATACATACATAATAATAGTCATTCTGATACCCGGAGCAAAAGTTATGGCCGTTTGAAGTTTTGCTAAACACAAGTTCTCAAAGTTTTTCGAATCTCTCAAATTTGGCCACACCATGTGTTCCTGGTATTTTTCACACAAAATATGAGTCAAAAGAACCTACCACACCAAAATTCAGCCAAAAATAACAACCCTAACTATCAAAACAAAAATCGCCAATTAAATTCTCAGCAGCATTCACTAATTCAGTCACTAATGTAATGCTGTGTGCACAGTAACACAGAATCAGTCTCTAATTCCGTCACTAAGCATTATTCTCAGCAAAACATAAAACTAAAATAGGGGAAGCGCTGAACAAGGGGTCTACTAAATTGCAAAACAAAACATCAAATAAAACAGAACAACGCACTAACACAACATACTAACACAACACTAACACAACACTAACACACTAAACAAAAGAATTAAACGTAAAACAACTAAACACAAAGCACGAATCACTAGCTATTATGAACTTTTGGACCACTGCTCCCTGGTAACGGCACCAAATTTGATCGAGGCCGTACCCGAATCAAATAAACATTAAAATGCAGTAACTAGACAATGATCCTAGGTCGTTTCCCAACGAGCAATGATAAACCAAATGTTCATAATATACTTGCAGTAACAGTAACAATTGAAGTGAATTGGAATACGAAATTAATAGTATTAAAAACATGTTGTTTCCTCTGATTCAAAAGCCATTCTCTTGTACTAGGTTATGAAGAATTCGTCCCTAACAGTTAACCACTTAATCCAACCCTATGTTAATTGACTAAGCGAAAATCAACTTAGGGTTGTCAATACGTGATTAGGCAACACATACACCAATTAACCCTTCGTTCATTAAGCATGAACATAAGTTAAGCTCAGAGGCAATTAATCGAACACGAAGCGTGCATAGATTAACATTAGCGAATGTGAGTTAATTGGTGAAGGGAAAACTTCCAGGAAGCTACATCATAAACAGAACCTCGAAGAGAGTTAAGCTTCGTCCTCAGAAAGAAACAACATCAGAAATTTAGCCTTCCATAATTTCAACAAAAGCAGAAAACGTAGATGAAGCTAAAGGCATAAAACGTAAATGAAAGCAGAAGAAGGAACAAGAAACGAAATTGCAATAAGAAGCATAAAAATGGAAAATGCATTCATGTGAATAGTAACATGAAGCTCAAAACATAAAACCCTAAAACTATGCTCTAAATAATAGAATCCCCTTTACACGAATCCCAAGGCTGCTATTTATAAGGGTCACTCAGAGTCACTGGGCCCTATTACATTATTCTGGCCCAAAACGAAATAAACACTGAACATCATAAAAATAAAATTGCAATCTCCTAATTAGAAATTAACTAAGGTAAACGTTGCTTTATTTGCCCTCTTTAAGTCCACAACCAAAATCCAGATTAAGCTCAATGCTTCATTAATTCCTGAAATTAGATTAAAAATATCAAATTAGCTGAATGAGCCCAGATAATAAAATTGCCTAATTAATTTTAAAATTAAGACTAATTAGTAATTAAAATGGTGCACAAAGGTTTAAGAAATAGGAGAAAATAATGGCACATCACGCACATTTATAACCCAAGGTAAAGGAAGCTTCTCTTGGAAGATCCTCTTGTCCTCTCTTCCAAGGGAATAAGGGAATGCCCTAAATCATTTCCGTGACACGCATATGATGATGATGATTAGAAATTCATGCAAAACTGATCATAGCACACATCTACGTGGGCACTCAAACATAAAGCTTTATAGCCATGTAAACACTAAGGCTCAGGGTTTGTTTCCCCATTCAGATCGAACCAATGTGCTCCATTGGATCCTAGGCTCTTTCAGAGTTCTGATACCACATGATGTAAGCTTCATTGGAGCTTGTAGGCCTAGGATCTTCTTCATCAATGGATTCCTTTGCTTCTTGGAAGATGAATGGCAACGGAATGGAGAGGGAAGGGAGAGAGGAGACGCCACTTCAAGGAGAAGATGAGTTTAGAAAAAGCTCAGCACCATAGGAGGCCATGGATAAGAGCTTTGAGGAAGAAGGAGGTGAATGAAGGGAGAGGAAGAGAAGAGCACAAAATTTTGTGCTCTAAAAGAGCTTTGAAATCTGAAGTTTAATTTTCAAATGATCAAAGTTCAAAAAATGCACACACATGGCCTCTATTTATAGCCTAAGTGTCACACAAAATTGGAGGGAAATTTGAATTTCTATTCAAATTTCACTTGAATTTGAAATTGAATTTGTGGAGCCAAATTTTGGAGCCAAAATTTCACTAATTATGATTAGTGAATTTTACCTATTGTTCAGCCCACTAATCCAAGATCAAGTCCAAGATTCTCCACTAAGTGTGCTTAGGTGTCATGAGGCATGTAAAGCATGAAGGACATGCACAAAGTGTGACTATATGATGTGGCAATGGGGTGTAGCAAACAAATGCTCACCTCCTCCTCTAAAATTTAATTGGATTGGGCTTCTCCCAATTCAATTAAACGTATTTCCCACCACACACATCAAATATTCACTTTATATGTGAAATTACAAAACTACCCCTAATACAAAAAACTAGTCTAGGTGCCCTAAAATACAAGGGCTGAAAAATCTTTCATTTCTAGGGTACCTTACCTATATTATGGAGCCCTAAATACAAGGTCCAAAAATAATGAAACCCTAATCTAATATGTACAAAGATAAGCAGGCTCATACTTAGTCCATGGGCCCGAAATCTACCATAAGGCTCATGAGAACCCTAGGGCCTTCTCTTGCATCTCTGGCCCAATCTTCTTGGAGTCTTCTATCCAATGCCCTTGCAGGGTAGGATTGCATCACAATGTTTCAAAAATTTCTCTTTTATCAAGTTACACACACATCTGAGTCCATTTTAGGAATTTCTGGAAAATCTTTCATTGCGTTCACCCTTCAGGTGCACATTTTCTTTTCAGAAATGAATTTTCCAAAGAAAACTGGTGGTCATTCTTTTTCAAAAGTGTGTTGACTTTTTAGTTTTCTTTCTTAGTTTTTTTTTTCTTTAGTTTTTATAGAAAAAGTTTGTAATCTGGGCAAAATTGTTACCCGTGATTACACTTTATCAAAGGAACAAAAGGCATGTGAATGAAAAGAAAACAATACACAAGGCCCTATTTTTTTAGTTTTCTAGATTCAAACAAATCATTGTAATGCACTAGTACACAATATGCTAGAAGCGGTAAAGTTCATCACAATGAGATAACAAAAGCTGAAAGCGGTAACATAGAGTCCAGTTCTATCGAAATGAGATAACAGATAAAAACTGAAAGCAACAACAAACAATCCAGTCTTATCGAAATGAGATAATAGATAAAAACTGAAAGCAACAACAAATAGTCCAGTATTATCGAAATGAGATAATAGATAAAAACTGAAAGCAACAACAAATAGTCCAGTCTTATCAAAATGAGATAACAGATAAAAACTGAAAGCAATAACAAACAGTCCAGTTCTATTGAAATGAGATAACAGATAAAAACTAAAAGCAACAACAAAATAAAGATGAAATCACAATTTTTTTCGGGCAATCTCAGCCATGCAATGCTGCCTCATCAAGTGAAGAAATCCAGCACATCAGCCATATCGTCATCCTCCTGAGCTCCCTTGTCATCCCCAGGGGCTCCTGCTGGTCCTGCCCCTGTCTCAAAATTGAGCGTATCTCAAGGCCAAGCAACTGTGGCCCCGAACTACTTGGGGGTAGGCCACGGAAAGGACTGGTGTCCTGACTGTGTTGGTGCGTAGTGTACCGATAGAAGGTCTCATTTAGCTGCACCTGACCCCTATGATTAGTTGCCTACTGGCTAGTCACATGTTCCATGTACCTGTGCATCTAGAGCTCTAACCTCCATAGGTGAGTGAAGATGGACCCCAGGGATAGTGTTTCCTGTAGAGGGGGGCGGTGCTGCTGCGGTTGGCTACTGCTGGTCCTCCTCTAGCTGCTGCAGTGCCTAACCCTACACCTTCCTGGGCATGCAATATTTCTCTATGAAATCCCTGCTGATGGGATGTCGGATAAGCTTGGTGGGAGTGACCGGCACTCCATAGAATTGGAAAAGGCCCGTGATCAAAGTAGGAAACCCCAGGGCCCTGTTGGACTTCTCTGGGTCCACTAGGTGTCCAGGAGGCGTGATCCCTGCAAATTGATATATAGCATCTGAGATCAACTGGGCCACATGGATACTCACCTGAGTCAGGATGACGTAGACCAGCTAACACTTCGACAAGGGGAGGTTTGAATTATGGTCGTTGGGGAGAATGTTGCTGAGCAACAACGTCATCCAAATCTGCGTAAGGGTGGTCATGCTGGTGCGCATGATCCGCACCCGTCTCCCCACCACACTCTGAGCAAAGCCCTACCCCGAAACGCACAGCAATTGGCTGATGGCCTCCTCGTCAAACCCCAAGGTGTAATGACCCGCCTCGTCGCTACGATATCAACACTCTAATACTAGGTAATTTCAATTTTTTATAAAATCATAAACTCCCTTAATTTTTTGCTTATGAAAATAGGAGTAATTTTGTCCCAACATACATTCGCTAAAACATACGCATTTACGTAGGTGAATATATATATGTATATAGGAAAAACACTTAGTACACGTCATCCATATGATGGAAAATTAAATCTGTTCATACATATCAGTAAAATCTGAAGTTTACATCTTTGATTCAACAAAATGACTCATAATCCAACTATGGAGGAGTTGATAAACAAAATACAACTCTCTCCCAAAATAATGCCAATGTCGTCACGTCAGCTCGGCGGCTCCTCACCAGGATCTTACTCCCTGCACCCTGATATTGTTATTCTGCTCCCACAAACAATGTTCGCGATCATCACAGGTATCAACCACACGATACAAAATTGCAAGGGTGAGTTCATTATAAAAAGAACCCATACCAAATCCAAATAACCACAATTAGCAAGAAACATAGGCAAACATGATGAGCATACACAATATTCATTATTCAACATTCACATTCAACAATTATTCATAATCCATATTCAACAATTTCTCATCATCCATCCATGGATCCAATCAAGACTGCATAGAATGATGCATGCACCTGACTCAACTCTCAGATGCAATGTGGTACGTACGAACAACCAAATCTTAGGAAATAGCCTAAGCGTGGTCACACGACACTCTCACTTAGGGAACCAAGCAGAGTTCGTCGAGACCACTGGGTTATGCATGTAACTGCCCCCCTCCCATAGGTGATCAGCCCGGGAGCCCAAAGGAGTTCCCTACCAGGTGACAAGCCCCCTCAGTACAAAGTACACTCTGCCATAGCTACTCTATTTCCTATGTCGTATGAGCTATGAACATGGCCAAAAGTAAGTGCCAAAGACCATGGACCAATTAAAGCGCCTAAGCATCCCTTCAGAAATGCTTAGATTCTCTAACCACGCTTGTCACCCACGTCTAGGCCATCCGACAAGGTCAGTGCACTCTACCCCCCCCCCCCCATGACATACACTCCATATGATGTATGAACGTGGCCCAAAGCAAGTGCCAAAGACCTTGGAAGGTCAATGCACTTCACCCCCCACGAACATACACAACATCCAATGTATGAACATGGCCCAAAGCAAGTGCCAAAGACCCTAAAAAGTCAGTGCACTGCGCCCCCCACGAACATACACAACATGCACATGCCAATGCATTTCCAACATCAATCAACATTCCATTTTCATATCATTCTCAACATAAACATCATCTCACCTCAATGTTGTTATCAACAACAACAACAACCTCATTTCATATTCACATAATCATCAACAATAACATCAATTCATGTTGACATGGTCTTTATTAACAACGTCATCTCAAATCAATATCATCATAATTATCAATATCACCACATATCAATTAAAATCCTCAATAGTGACATCAACAACAAATCGCATTCCCGACATCAACAACAAAATCCACATAACAATATGATCATAATTATCAAATTCATTTGGGTTGAGACGTTGAAGTTCCATTTCATGTTCCTGCAATTTGCCAAACAAAGTGGCAAGAGACATAAAGGAAAGATCTTTACTTTCATAAATAGCAGTTACCTTGGGCTACCATTCCCTACTTCGGCATCTTAAAACTTTATTAATTAAATCTTCATTAGGAAAGAATTTTCATAAGGAAGCAAGATGGTTGACTATGTGTGTGAATCTTTTCTGCATACTTTGGATATTCTCATTAGGGTTCATCCTAAATAATTCATATTCATGTGTAAGGGTATTGACTCTAGATCTTTTTACATCAGTGGTGCCTTCATGTGTAAGTTGGAGAGTATCCCACATCTCCTTTGCATTTGAACATTTTGACACTCTAAAATATTCATCAATTCCTAGGGCAGAAGTGATAATGTTTTTGGCTTTAAGATTATATTGGATTCTTCTTCTATCCTCATCAGTCCATTTATCTCTAGGTTTTTGTGTTGTGGTACTAATGCTTGCATCTACTATGGTGGGTATGTAAGGTCCTATTTCTATTGCTTCCCAAATGTTTAAATCTATGGCTTCAATAAAGATTTGCATTCGGGTTTTCCAATAGTGTAACCCTCACCATTAAAGATAGGTGGCCTATGGATGGAGTTTCCTTCTGGAAATAGAGAATTTGAGGAGGCCATGAATCTTGAAGTTGTGAAACTTTCTACAAGATACCTGCTCTGATACCACTTGTTGGATCAAGTGGCCTCGGAATAATTAAGAAAGGGAGGTTGAATTAATTATTAATTTGCCTTGACTAATTAAAAAACCTATCATTCTTAATGTTACTAGATTCAATTAGGCTTTTACTACTAAGTTGAGAAAGTAAAGAACAGAAATAGAAACTTAACCAAAAGTAAAAGCGGCAATTAAAAGTACAAAGCGGAAAATAAAGAGTGTTGGGAAGAAGAAGACAAACACAAGATTTATACTAGTTCAACCACAAACCGTGCTTACATCCAATCCCCAAGCAACCTGCGGTTCTTGAGATTTCTTTCAACCTTGTAAAAACCTTTACAAGCCAAAGATCCACAAGGGATGTACCCTCCCTTGTTCTCTTTGAAAAACCATGTGGATGTACCCTCCACTTGAACTGATCGACAAGAGATGTACCCTCTATTGTTCTCAGTATAGCAATCCCCAAGTAGATGTACCCTCTACTTGTACCACAAAGGATGTACCCTCCAATGTGTTGGGACAAAGAATTCTCAGGCGGTTAGTCCTTTGAATCTTTGTAAGGGGAAACAAAAGATATCTCAAGTGGTTAGTCCTTTGAAATCTTTTGCTTAAGGGGAAGGGAAGAATCAAAAGAATTCTTAGGCGTTAGTCCTTTGAATCTTTTGTAAGGGAGAAGAGAGACACAAAAGAATTTAGGCGGTTAGTCCTTCGTTCTTTTGGCAAAGGGAGAAGAGAATGAAAAATATAAATAGCACAAGTTTTTGAACAAAGAACTTTTCTTGGAAGAGAAAGTGTTGATAAAAAACTTTTAGAAATATGAAAAGAAATGAATCAGAAAATTCTGTAGAACGATATTGAAAGATTGATTGAAAGATGTTGAGAGATGATGTTGTAAAGATTGAAAGATAGATGATTCAAAGATGATTTATGATTCTTGATTCATTGTCTTTGAAACTCATGCCATGGTTACATATTTATAATCTTTTGATGACTCAAGTCAAAGCTTGTGACTCTTGGCAATTTCTTTAAAACTAGTCACTTAAAAAGTTGTGACTTTTTGAAAAAAAATCTTCAGAAATAAGTCACTTGAAGAATTGTGACTTTTGGAAATGTATTTTTTGAAATCAATCACTGGTAATCGATTACCATTAAGGTGTAATCGATTACACAACAACAGATGTGATTCTTCATTTTGAATTTTGAAAATTAAAACGTTTAGAAGCTCTGGTAATCGATTACAAGTGTTGTGTAATCGATTACACTAGTTTATAATGATTTGAAACTGTTAAACACAAGTTGTAACTCTTGAAATTTTAAATCTAAACGTTTTAAAACACTGGTAATCCATTACTACCTTCTGGTAATCGATTACCAGAGAGTAAAACTTTGTGGTAATGATTTTGTAAAAACTTGTTGTGCTACTCAATGTTTTGAAAAAAAAAATTAGTACTTATCTTGATTGAGTCTTCTCTTGATTCTTGAATCTAGATCTTGATTATTCTTGAATCTTGATTCTTGAAGCTTGATTCTTGAATCTTGAATCTTGATTCTTGAAACTTGATTATTGAGTCTTTGGAATTTGCTTAACTCTTGATTCTTTGGCATCATCAAAATAACCTTGGAAGGCATTGCTTCCACAATATATACATATTTTTTAAAGGCATTTTCATGACATATACCCATGTATATATATATTTTTTTTAAAGGCATTTTATGATACCTAAATGCAAGGTCTCCTCCAATGTGCAACAAGTTCAAATTCTAGTCAAAAAATCCACACAAACATGCCCTCATATTCATGTAATTCATGCATTTTTTGCATTCAACACAAAACTTAGACTCCTAGGCCTAAGTCATGTTTTTGGCGCTTTATTCTAGCTTCTTTAAACTGTCCACACACTCAAAATGGCAGCCATATATACATGAATTCATTCCACAAGCCAAATTTTACAACACCACGCGCAAAGGCCATTGAGGCATTTCACCGAACACTTGGTGGGCGCATGTTCAAACATGAAAAAAAATTAGGAACGGGGGTAATGTGACATGCCCATTCATACCAGAACCCAAGATAAGCCTATAGCCATCCCCTACAGTCCCCCAATTCAAGGAAACAACGCATGGATTCACACATACATTGCCTCACGAAATTTGCAAAAACCAAGCAGCCAAAACACTAAAATACTACAATGGAAAGCCAAAAATCAAAGAAAAGTGGCACTTACTTGTAGGGGGCTGATGGCACATCAAAACCCCCCATACTTAGCCTTTTGCACTCCTGGGCAAAATGAAACAAAGAACAAAATCCAAGGATATCAAAGGGAGACAAACAAAAACATTCACATATTTCTCAATGAACATCAAGGAATGAAAGGAATGGGTAACATCTAACATAAGGAGATCCAAAAAGTCAAGACATTCATGAAAATCATCCAAGCAACCCAATCATGGCAAAATAGTTAATCAGCTCAAGAATGAAAAGTGATAAAGCCTCACAAGATATACACTCTATCTCTCAAGTGTCTAGGCTACTATTTACCCTCAAAGCACCCATGAAAGCAAACACCACATAAACTTGGCAAGATTCTAAAATTGACAATCAACCCATAAACACAAGCACATGAGGATCAAAAGGTCTTTTAAGGTTGTAATGGGGCCAAGGACAAGGTATGGAGAAATATGGAATAAGTGGCTAAATCCCAAAGGAATAGAGGAGCAAAGGGGAATAAGTGCATATTAAGAAGAAAAAAATAAAAAGAAGTAAAGATAAAAATTAAACATGAAGAGTAGAACCAAGAGTTTCATCATTCTTGTGCCATTTAAGATCTTATTCACTCAACTTTATTGCTTTTCTTTTTCTTTTTTCGATTTTTTTTTTTATTTTTTACTCTTTAGCCTTTGAGAAACAACATTTCATTCAGCATGTCCAACATTTAACCAATATACAATGTACATCAAGTATGGCCCAAAATACATCATGAAGCATAGCCAGCAAAACAAGTTGTCCAATGAAACAAAAACCCCCCACACTTATTCCCAAAACAATTCCAAAGCTCCAAAATTCCTTAAGGATATGGTAATATCATGGTTTTTCACTTAAGGCTTGTAGTGAGCTTCAAAACAAGGAAAGGGACACAAGGCTCAAAAGGGCTATCAAAGGAATTAATTCAAGGTAAGTCCATTTGGCTAGAAGCTTATAAGAACAAAATTGCCTTAATCATTTCCAAATATGCATGTGAATTAGGACGCATCAACAAGAATCAAGCCAAGGCTATTGTGCAAGCAATCAATGGGGCAAAACACACCAAATGATTATAATGATGGATGGCTCAAATTCTCACAAAGGTAAAATCATCACTTTCAAATTGAGCTTTCAAAACTATCATGACATGTAGAGAAGAATCAAGGATTTCAAGTCACAAAATGTCAAGAACTTTTATTTTCAAAACAATTACCCATTTCTTGAACATATCCTATAATTCAAAGAAAAACATGCAAAGTCGTACGTGCACACAAAATTGACCCAAGATATTAAACTAAAAATCCGACGAAACTAACAACATTAACAAATTAACACAACTAACAAAACCAACAAAACTAGCAAAACCAAAGAACACTCCCCCCCATACTTAAACAACACATTGTCCTCAATGTAGCACAATTAAAAGATTAAAAACAATTAAATCATCAAAGAGAATCGGACAAGTGTAATAAAAGCAAAGAAGGAGATAGGAAAAGAAAAACTCCCTAAGTCATGGTGGAGGAAGAGTAGGGTGGAGTAAGGAAGTCTCTTCCACCACTACGTCCACTAAAGAAGGGTTCGTGAGGAATGGCTTAAGTCGATGTCTGTTGACCTTGAAGCTCTTGTTTGTGGAGTCGCTTTTGATCTCAACTGTACCATAAGGAAAAACATTAGTAACAACAAAAGGACCAATCCACTTAGACCTCAACTTACCACTCATGAGTCCAAGCCTAGAATTATACAATAACACTTTTTGCCCAACCACGAAGTCTTTTTTAACTATCATGCTATCATGGAACTTCTTGGTCTTTTCTTTGTAGAACTTGGCATTCTCGTAGGCTTCTAGGCGGATTTCATCTAACTCACTCAGTTGCAACTTCCTTTCCTCGCCAGCTTGATCCATAGAGAAGTTGCAAGTCTTCACTGCCCAGTATGCTTTGTGCTCAATTTCCACTGGAAGATGACATGCCTTTCCAAAGACAACCCGATAAGGAGACATTCCTATGGGTGCTTTGTAGGCAGTCCGATGTGCCCAGAGAGCATCATCAAGCCTGGTACTCCAATCTTTCCTGCTTGGCTGCACAATCTTCTCTAGAATTCTCTTGATTTCCCTGTTAGAAATTTCTGTCTGTCCATTAGTCTGGGGGTGGTATGGTGTGGATACCCTGTGTACCACCCCATACTTTTTAAGCAGGGCATGCATTGTCCTGTTGCAAAAATGGGTTCCTTGATCACTAACAATTGCTTTAGGTACTCCAAACCTGCAAAACAAATTAGACCTGACAAAGTCTGCGACAACTTTAGCATCATTAGTTCTAGTGGGCTTGGCTTCCACCCATTTTGAAACATAATCAACTGCAAGGAGAATATAAACATAACCAAAAGAGACAGGAAAAGGACCCATGAAATCTATACCCCAGACATCAAACACCTCACAGAATAGCATAGGTTGCTGAGGCATTTGTTGTCGCCATGTCAGTGTATTTCCTGCTCTCTGACACTGCTCACAAGTGCTGCAGATCTTCCACGCATCTTTAAAGATGGTGGGCCAATAAAAACCACAATCAAGCACTTTGCGAGCTGTCCTTTGAACACCCAGATGACCTCCCGGTGCGGAAGAATGACAGAACTGCAGGACTGAGTCAGTCTCATGATCTGGAATGCACCGTCTAATGACCTGATCACTGCACAATTTCCACAAGTAGGGGTCATCCCAAATAAAATGCTTAGCATCACTTTTAATCTTATCTTTTTGGGCCTTAGATGCTAAGGGAGGAAAAACAGAGGCAACTAAATAATTGACAATATTAGCAAACCAGGGAGTAGAAAGAGAGTCAGAAATACTATACAATATATACAAATGATCATCCGGGAAATCATCCCGAATAGGTGAATCTGCATCAGAGACACGTTCGATCCGACTCAAATGATCAGCAACTAGATTTTGTGCTCCGCTCCTATCACGGATCTCCAAGTCAAACTCTTGGAGCCAAAGCATCCATCGGATCAACCTAGGCTTAGAATCAGCCTTCTTCAACAAGTACTTTAGAGCTGCATGGTCAGTATAAACAATAATGCGAGTACCAAGCAAATAAGATCGAAATTTTTCAAGAGCAAAAACTATGGCTAGAAGCTCTTTCTCAGTAGTAGTATAATTTGCTTGGGCAGCATCTAAAGTCCTAGAAGCATAATATATCACCCTGGGCAATTTATCAATTTTCTGAGCAAGGACAGCCCCCAATGCATAATTTGATGCATCACACATAAGCTCAAAAGGGGCTGTCCAATCGGGTGCCTGGATGATGGGGGTGGTAGTCAACGCTCTTTTGAGGCAATCAAAAGCCTCTTTGCATCTGTCATTAAAGTCAAACTCCACCTCCTTTTGCAACAAGTTGGACAGTGGAAGGGCTACTTTGCTAAAATCCCTTATAAAGCGCCTGTAGAATCCTGCATGACCAAGAAAAGATCGCACCTCTCGCACACAAGAGGTAACCTGGTTCAGCCTCCTATAGTCAATGCAGACTCTCCAACTGTTCTGCACCCGAGTAGGAATCAGCTCCTCCTTCTCATTTCTGATCACTGTGAGGCCAGTCTTTTTCGGGACTACCTGGACGGGACTCACCCATTGGCTGTCGGAGATAGGATAAATGATTCCAGCTTGCAAAAGCTTGGTTATCTCCTTCTTCACTACATCAAGAATCACCGAGTTGAGTCTTCTTTGTAGCTGTCTTACTGGTTTAGCTCCATCCTCTAAATTTATTCGATGCATACATGTGGATGGGCTAATACCAGGAATGTCCTCCAGGGTCCATCCTATAGCCTTCTTATGCTTCTTGAGAACTGACAACAACTTCTCCTCTTGCTCATCAGCAAGGGAGGCAGATATAATCACTGGAAAACTCTTGCTATCATCCAAGTAAGCGTATTTTAAATTTGATGGCAGAGGCTTCAATTCTGGTGTGGTCGGCTGGACAATGGTAGAAGGAGATGGTTTCTCAGCCTTTACCTCATAATGAAAGTCAGAGGTATGTGTACTTCCTGAAACATGGTTAGTCCTATCTGACTCTATAAAATCAATCTCAAGAGGTAAAACACCACCACCAGGCATGCAATCAATATCACTCTCAGATTCACTCTCAGCATCAAATTCAGACATATGATCAAGTACAATTTCAGACTCAATGCATGAAGAGTGAGAGGCATGCAGATTAGAATAAAGATCAGTCATGTATTCATCAACAACATGGTCAATTATTTCAGCACGAAATACAGAAAGATCTTCAGATAGGTATTTCATAGCATCCAGAATATTAAAATGAACAGTTATATCACCAAACTCCATGGACAGTGTGCCTGCATAAACATCTATCTTAGTTCTAGCAGTTTTCATAAAGGGTCTGCCTAGAATGATGGGAACTGATCCTTGAGAAAATCCATCTTCCATATTCAAGATATAAAAATCAACAGGGAAAATCAGTTCACCAACTCTAACTAAGACATCTTCTATGAAACCAACAGGATAGGCAACACTTCTATTAGCTAAATGAATTACCACATCAGTTGACTGCAAAGGACCTAGAGATAGAGAATTAAAAATCGACAGAGGCATAACACTAACAGAGGCTCCTAAATCTAGCATGGCATTGTCAAACTTACTATTCCCTATAATACAAGGTATGCTGAATGTACCTGGATCTTTGCATTTTTCAGGAATTTGAGGAACGGATTTACCAATCAATGCGGAGACATTTCTGCCCATGCTAATTCGTTCACTTCCTTTAAGCTTCCGCTTATTAGTGCACAGCTCCTTCAAGAATTTGGCATATCTTGGAATTTGCTTTATTGCATCCAACAGAGGTATGTTTACCTCTACTTTTCTAAATGTTTCCAAGATCTCTTTCTCTGCCTCTTTCATTGTTTTGTTGGAAACTGCTCTTGGAGGGAATGGAAGAGGGGGAATGTGCTGCTTCTGCAAATCAGAATTACCTGTGGAAGAAGATTCACCTGCACAGAAATTGTTAGGTAGATTTTTGTCATCACCTTTTTCTGGAATAGAGTGAAGTTTGGTAGGTTCATTTGCAGATGAGGAAGGTGCTACAGGTTGAGGTCCTTGACACTGCTTTCCCGACCTTAATGAAATGGCACTGACATTTTTGGGATTTTGGACAGCTTGAGAAGGCAGCTTGTCAGAATTCTGGGACTGTTGTTGATTCAATTGGGTAGCTAATTGTCCCATCTGATTGGTTAAGCTCTGAATGGAGGCTCTGGTCTCTTGCTGAAACTGCATGTTCTGCATAGTCATTTGCCTCACAAGTTCTTCGAGGGAAGGTTGTGGAGGGGCCTCAACTGTTGGCTGTTTCTGGGGTTGTTGCTGTTGTTGGATTGGTGGAGGAATGTATGGTCTGCTTTGGCCAGCAGCATTTTGGAAGGAAGGAGCAGGCTGCTGTTGTTGTTGCTGAGGGCTGGACCATCTGAGGTTAGGGTGATTCCTCCATCCAGGGTTGTATCTGTTGCTGGAAAGGTCATAATTGCTCTGCTGTGGTTGATTTTGCTGCTGAGGTTGAGGAGGTCTATTGTAAATATTTGCAGCATAAGCTTCAGGTTGCTCAATTGCTCCAGGTTGCTTCATGGAAGGGCAAAGGTCTGTATGGTGGTCAGCAGAGGAGCACAAACCACAAACCCTTGCGACAGGTACAGATTTCTGATTCAAGGCCAGCTGGGTTACCAAGTTGACCAACGCATCCAGTTTGCCTTCAAGCTTCTTAGTTTCAGATGATGCAGATGGGTTTGTAGCTACCTCATGCAGTCCTCTAATGACTATGGCATCATTTCTGGCGCTAAACTGCTGGGAGTTGGAGGCCATCTTCTCAATTAAATTTCTGGCTTCAGCAGGGGTCATGTCTCCAAGGGCTCCACCACTGGCAGCATCTATCATACTTCTCTCCATATTACTGAGTCCTTCATAAAAATATTGGAGAAGAAGCTATTCTGAAATCTGATGGTGGGGGCAACTGGCACATAGTTTCTTAAATCTCTCCCAGTACTCATACAGGCTCTCTCCACTGAGTTGTCTAATACCTGAGATATCCTTCCTAATGGTTGTGGTCCTGGAAGCAGGGAAAAATTTTTCTAAGAATACTCTCTTAAGGTCATCCCAGCTCGTGATGGACCTTGGAGCAAGGTAATACAGTCAGTCCTTTGCCACTCCCTCTAATGAATGAGGAAAAGCCTTCAGAAATATGTGATCCTCTTGGACATTTGGGGGTTTCATGGTGGAGCAGACAATGTGAAATTCTTTCAAATGTTTGTGCGGGTCTTGACCTGCAAGGCCATGAAACTTTGGAAGCAAATGAATCAGTCCAGTTTTAAGAACATATGGGACATCCTCATCAGGGTATTGGATGCACAAGCTTTCAAAGGTGAAATCAGGTGCAGCCATTTCCCTTAGAGTCCTCTCACGAGGTGGAGGTTGTGCCATGTTCTCAGAATGTGCAAAATCAAAATGCTCAGAATCAGAATGCTCAAAATTATAATGCTCAAGATCAGGATGTTCAAAATCACCAATAACAGAATGCACAGATTCACCAGTTATGGAATGCTCAGAATGATCAGAAGGTATAAAATGATGCCTAACTAATCTATGAAATGTCCTATCTATCTCAGGATCAAAGGGTTGTAAGTCAGATGGATTGCCTCTAGTCATACACTACATTCAGCATGCACACAACTGTCGCAACGTGCCCTTCGCGGGCGAGCGAGGGCGAGGCTCACGGGTGCGCTTTCCAAAGGAGGAAAGATGCACGGAGTCGCCACCAACGTTTATTTGTGGAAAACGTCGGGAAAACCGAAGGAAACCGGTCAAAATGAAAATTCTAAGTCCGGGAGTTGTATTTACGCTTGAGGAAGGTATTAGCACCTCTTACGTTTGTCTCGAAGGACAACAGCCTATTTTTTAGAATTGTGGAATTGTGTTATGTTACCTTTTATTTCTTTTTATTTTTTGAGGTCGACAAAAGCGGGGCTTTTGCTCCTACGTACCCTCCTTTGGAGAGGAAATCAGACCTACGTAGTTCTTACTTATGCGTGAAACAAGTGATTCTTTTTTACTTGAAGAGTGATCATTTAAAGGCGTTGGACCTTTAAAAATGATCCATTTTACTTAGTAAGAAACCGGAATGAAGAACTTTCAAAAAACCTATTTTTGTGGACGAGCTTGACTAGGCGAGTTGATTTTAGCCTTAGTTTCACTTTAGTTTATTTAGTCAATTCAATTAAGAATGAGAAATCCCAAAGAGAAAACGTACGATTTGATCTTTCGCTTTTATTTTACCAAAAGGTATTTTTTGATTATTATATTATTATTTTACCTCTTTTTTGATTTCCAACGTGGTTACGGCACGACCGAACGGTCGGAATTCATTTTAACCAAATTTAACGGATGATATAATTCAAACGATCGGTGGAAATCTATTTTATTTTTACATTAAGCGAGAGATGACTTAAATAAAATGGCTTAAGCTCGTCAAGAGGGGGTATAAAAAGTAAATGAAACGAGAATAGAAATACACAAAACACAATGTGGACCACTACGGGTACATAAAATGAATCGAAAAGCTTGGTTCGAGGTACTTACCCGTTGAAGATCGAAGAACGATGAAGAACGAATGAAGAACGTCGAAGAACGGTCGAAAACCTTCGCGAAATTCCTCACGGAAAACGTTACGGAAACGTTTCGGAAGCGCCTCGGCTTAGATTTTCTTCACGGAAACAATTTTTCCAAGCAAATTCGAAAGAGAGAGAAGTGCCTAAGGAGCTTAACCCCTTTCTTCTTCACTTCCTCCCCTATTTATAGCAAAATAGGGGAGGTGCTTGCCGCCCAGCTCGCCCAGGCGAGCCAGGTTGCTTCCTCCAGAAGCAACAGCCTTCTGGAGGAAGCTTCTGGAAGGCCCAAGTGGGCCTGATTGCTATTTACACCCCCCCTTTTACTAAATGCACCCCCCCTTTCTATTTTTTGTAATTCTTTTTCCGTAACGTTACGAAACTTTACGAATTTCGTAACGATACTTATTTTCCTTCCGCAAGGTTATGAATACTTACGGATTATGTATTTACTCCTTTTTTACCTTTTGAAGAAGTCACAGAAACTTACGGATTGCGCAAAAACACTTCTTTTCGACTTCCGCCACATTATGGAATTTCACGGATTGCACAAGCCTGCTTCCTTTTGATTTCTGAGACGTCTCAGAACTTCATTTATTGCATGTCATCAAGTAATAATCCCCAGACGAAATTAGGGTATGACAGGTGGCTATCTTGGCAGATTTGTTTGACACCTTTGACCGGAGGTGTGAGAAAAACAGTGCACGGATTGTCTGTTGTTTACCCGCTCTCTGTGTGTGGTTGATTTCACACCTATTCCAACAAGATACGAGACACCCGTGTCCGCTTCAAAGCTATCGCTCATGCGCCGAAAAAGGAAGAGTCGATTGGGACCAACATTTGGCTGGGATAGGGGGCAGCGCGATCAATTGGTTTCCTCGTTGGAAGGAAGGCAAGGAAGGAGTTATCTTCTCGTGTGGGGACTACCCTAATGTTCCACTGATAGGGACTAGGGGTTGTATTAATTATAATCTCGCACTCGCCATAAGACAGCTAGGGTATCCCATGAGGGGAGCGCCAACCGAAGAAAGTCTCTCGCCTTTCCTTGTGAGGAATCTAGGCGCGCAAAGTCTCAAGGCGATACAAAGAGTCCACAAGGCGTGGAGAAGTCCGTTGAAGAAAGACAAGGAGCTTAGAGGCATCCGAAATGGTGTCATCGGAGGTTATCATGGATGGCTAAGAATTCACACGCGAGGGTTAGATTGGCTCTCCAAATTGAAAGTTATCAATGAGGAGAACTTCGAAGCTCCGGAGGAAGATGAAGAAGTCCGAGCTCTAAAATTAGAGCTAGGGAAGGCAAGACTCGCCAAGGAGAAGTTCAAATCAGCTGCTACACACATCCGGAAGGAGTGCACCGAGCTACAAGAGGAAAACGCGGCCACTGCAAGAGCCCTTGAACAAGAAACCAAAAGGGCCCGCAAGGAGGAATATGGTCGAGAGAAATTCCGAGGAGCATTGTGGGGTAGCAACAATGAGCTCAAACTCCGAAGAGAGGAGAGAGATCGGTCACGGGTGCATGGCATGATCTTAAAAGAAGAGTTAGTTGCTTGCGCGAGGTCCAAAAGGAGTTTGGCTCAACACTTGGAAGCCACGGAGCAAAGCATGCTAGCTATCATAGGGAAATACAAGGAAGAGTTGAACCAGTCTGTGGCCCATGAACAAAAGCTAGTGGAGGATTTTGCACAAGTGTACGCCGAAAAAGAAGCAAGAGGGAGGGTGATTGATGCATTGCATCAAGAAGCGACTATGTGGATGGATAGGTTCGCCTTGACCTTGAATGGAAGTCAAGACCTCCCACGTCTATTAGCCAAAGCAAAAGCCATGGCCGAAGTGTGTACGGCCCGCGAGGAGATTCATGGGCTAATCAATTACCGTCAACACATGATAGATTTGATGGCCCATATAATTAGAAATCGTTAGGTTCTCTTGTAACA
The DNA here is from genome assembly GCF_000004515.6 of Glycine max. NCBI lineage: Eukaryota > Viridiplantae > Streptophyta > Magnoliopsida > Fabales > Fabaceae > Glycine > Glycine max. The sequence continues at coordinate 26,050,619 of NC_038251.2, read as the reverse complement.
CCTTTGTATAATCTTGGCTAGATGAAAGCTTTGTTCTTTTTATAAAATGAGAAGTTCTGGACTCATCATGTTACCTAAAAACCTTTGGGTGGATCTAAGTGCTCCGATCATTCATTTGCATATTCATGTTTTGGTGGCATACTCACCTTTGTTTATTTCTTTAGGAATTTCATCATAACTAAGAAAACACCAAGGCACCCCTATAACACTCGATCCAGAAAAATGGATAATGAAGAGGGCGTGCAGGAACAGATGAAGGCCGATCTATCGGCCTTAAAAGATCAAATGGCTTCCATCTCGGAGGTCATGTTAAAACTCCAGAAAACCATAGAGGACAAAGCCACGGCAACCGCCTCCAATACGGTTAGGGAAGCAGAGCCGGTGCTGCAACCCGCTTTAAATCCGGGCCGAGACAGAAACACGGTCGTGTTTGGTCGAAGGTATAGTTCGCAAGCTTATCCTTATGGCTTGCCTCCGGACATCACTCCCCGTGCCACCCCGGAAGATTTAAGCCAAGCCCCTACTTTCGAGGGGCAACTCCCACCTTATGACGACTATCCCGGGCAAGACAATGAGGAAGGAGATACCAATCTTGGCCCCCTGCTCCACCTCAAAGATCCGTCCCCACATGAACTACCCTAACCGAACATAGTCAGCCATATCCCGGCCTCATCCACACCCGTAAAAGAATCTGTTCCCTTCGCGGAAGATAAGGGAAAGATTGAGGCGCTTGAAGAGAGGTTAAGAGCAGTCGAGGGCCTTGGCAATTACCCATTCTCGGATTTAGCGGATTTATGTCTCGTGCCCAATATCGTCATTCCTCCCAAGTTCAAAGTACCGGACTTTGATAAGTACAAAGGGACGACATGTCCGAAGGGGGCATCTTCGGATGTATTGCCGAAAGATGGGGGCGTATTTTTCGGACGAAAAATTGTTGGTCCATTTCTTTCAAGACAGCTTGGCCGGGGCAGCTGTAGCATGGTATACCAATCTGGAAGCTTCCCAGATCCGATCATGGAAGGACTTGGCAACTGCCTTCATTAGGCAGTACCAGTACAATACGGACATGGCTCCCGATCGGAACCAGCTTCAGAGTATGACTAAGCGAGAGCATGAGTCCATTAAGGAATATGCCCAAAGATGGAGAGATCTCGCAGCCCAAGTCGTACCGCCCATGACGGAAAGGGAGATGATCACAATTATGGTAGATACGTTACCCACGTTCTACTATGAAAAGCTGATAGGCTACATGCCAGCTAACTTTGCGGATCTCGTCTTCGCCGGAGAAAGGATTGAATCCAGACTACGAAAAGGCAAGTTCAAATATGCATCCAATGTGGCCCCCAACTACAACAGAAGAGCTCCAGTAGTGGGCGCGAGGAAAAAGGAAGGAGACGCCCACGCAGTCACCACCGCCCCAACGTGGATGAAAGCACCCCAAAATATCCAAAGCTCATACCAGCCCAATCCCCCAAATTTTTTAATCCGAGCCGTGAATTCTCTCCTGACTCAAGTAAAAGGACCACCCGCAGTAGAAAGAGCGCCGGCCCAACGCACGGCTCCGGCCGCTCCCCGGCCAGTTAGTAATACAGCCCCTGGCGCGACCTATAAATATGCACAGCACCCGCCCCCGAGAGATAACTTCTCCCCTATTCCCATGGCATACTCCGAGTTATGGCCTTCATTATTGGAGAATCATTTGGTGGTGGCCATACCCAGGAAGGTCTTCCAGCCACCCTACCCCAAGTGGTACGACCCGGGTGCCAAGTGTGTGTACCATAGTGGAGCTCCCGGACACAATATTGACTCCTGCATCCCGTTCAAGTATAAAGTGCAGCACCTAATTAGTGCTGGCTGGCTAGCGTTTCAGGAGGAATGCCCAAATGTTAAAACCAACCCGCTAGCTAGTCATGGAGGGGCTAGCGTGAATGCTGTCGAAAAGGACGGGCCATCGCAGGCAAAGAGGTTAAGAGAGGTGGTTACTTCTAGACGCTTCATCTATCAATCACTGCAAGCGCCGTGCATGGTCTCCCGAGGTGGAGACGAAAGGGATGAATGTTTTTTTTCACCTCGGGGAGTCGCATGACATGGAAACCTGTCCCGTGGTGGAAGAGTTGCTTCAGCGGCTCATGGATTACGGGCAGCTTGAAGTGTCCATAGGAGGGAGGGAAGAACCATAAATTTGCATGCAGTCGGAAGAGAAGAAGGTACCTCTAACCCCCAAGGCCCTAGTAATATGTTTTACTAGGAAAGGGACCGGCTCCACACCTATATACCCCCGGACGGCACCTAAGCCAACACCATTTGCATATCAAAGTAATAAGGCCGTTCCGTGGAAGTATACCCCTCCCGTGTCCAGTGAAAGAGTTGCAACCGAAATTGACTCCCTATCAGCTAAGGTAACCAACATCACCGGCCTCAGTGGCGTAACTCGCAGTGGTCGGGTGTTCACTTCCCCTCACCCGGTGGAATTGCCCTCCAAAGGGAAAGCGCCCATGGTCCAAGAGCCCACAGACATAGCCACCCCCTCGAAAGAAGTAGATCCTCCAGTGGTAAGAGGGGTCGAAAAGAAAGAAGGACTTCAAGGAAAAACAGTGACTTTGGAATAGGCCCATGAGTTCCTCCGCCTCATCCAACAAAGCGAGTTTAAGGTAGTCGAGCAACTGAATAAAACTCCAGCAAGGATCTCTTTGCTTGAACTACTCATAAACTCCGAGCCTCATCGTGCGCTGTTGATGAAGGTCCTTAACGATGCCCATGTAGCACATGATATCTCAGTGGAGGGTTTCGAAGGCATCGTTAATCATATAACCACCAACAATTATATCGCGTTTGCGGAAGAAGAGATTCCCGTTGAGGGGAGAGGACACAACAAAGCTCTACATGTGTCGGTGAGATGTATGGACCACGTTGTCGCAAAGGTACTTATCGAGAATGGATCGAGTTTAAATGTAATGCCGAAGACCACTTTGGAAAAGCTTCCTTTTAGTGCGTCACGTTTAAAACCGAGCTCGATGGTGGTGCGAGCCTTTGATGGTACTCGGCGGGAAGTGATGGGGGAAATCGACATTCCCATTCAGATAGGCCCTCACACTTGCAATGTGGTGTTTCAAGTAATGGATATAAATCCCGTCTATAGCTGCCTCTTGGGAAGACCTTGGATTCATGCCCTGGGAGTGGTCCCTTCAACGCTTCACCAGAAATTGAAGTTCGCACTGGACTTTTAGTGATAGTGTCGGGTGAAGAGGATATGTTAGTGAGCTGCCCCTCCTCCGCACCGTACGTAGAAGCGGCAGAAGAATCGTTGGAAACGGCTTTCCAATCCTTTGAGGTGGTGAGCTGCACCTCTGTGGAACCAAGTCCGTCGCTACCTTCTCTCTCCAAAACGGCCATAATGGTGGCACGTATTATGCTCAGGAACGGGAATGCCTCGGGAATGCCGACGTGGTCGATATCAAGGGAAATCCATACAAGTATGGATTAGGGAATGAGCCCGGGATGCCGGGGAGGAGGAACGTGCCGTCAAGATTTTGGGCGGATAGGGTATGGCCCGACCGTATTAGCCAGTGTTTCACCAGCGCTGGGATGGTGTCCGAGGAGGAGGTGGCCGCAATAGAAGAGGAGTTCCCTCAAGACCCACCAAGTTTTGTGCAGCCATGCCACCCCGATTCCCAAGTGGGAAACTGGCGCGTGATAAGTCAGTCAGAAGTCTATACCGTTGATTCAATGTAATTAGAGCCTATAGATTTCCTTTCTCTTTTGTTTTGTGAAACCTACCTTATTAAATAAACAAAGAGATCTTGTTTCATCTGTTCTTGCAGTACCACCTTTTCTCATATCATTTTGCATGTTTTTTTGTTTCTTTTGTCTTGTTTGGTATAGATGTAAGGGTCGATTCTTTGAGGATCCTAACAACGAGGGATTGACAATCGATTTTGATCGAGATATAAGCCAAATGATAAACGAGGAAGAGGAAGAGGACGTCCTGTCACCAGAGTTGGAGAGGTTGGTCGCTCAGGAAGAACGTGAAATGAAGCCTCACCAAGAAGAAACCGAATTGGTAAACTTGGGGACCACGGAGGAAAAGAAAGAAGTAAAGGTAGGAACCGGTATGACCGCGCCTATCCACCAAGGCTTGATAACCCTTCTTAAAGAGTATCAAGATGTCTTTGCGTGGTCATATCAAGACATGCCCGGTCTGGATTCCGACATTGTGCAGCATAAGTTGCCTTTGAATCCTGGGTCTTCCCCGGTTAAGCAAAAGTTACGAAGAATGAAACCCGAGATGTCTTTAAAAATTAAAGAAGAAGTAAGGAAGCAGTTTGATGCAGGTTTCTTAGCTGTGGCGCGGTACCCGGAGTGGGTGGCCAACATTGTCCCAGTCCCGAAAAAGGACGGCAAGGTTCGAATGTGTGTAGACTATCGGGACTTGAACCGAGCCAGTCCTAAAGAAAATTTTCCCCTGCCACACATTGATATATTGGTAGATAATATAGCTAAATTCGCCCTTTTCTCATTTATGGATGGTTTCTCGGGGTATAATCAAATAAAGATGGCACCCGAGGATGTAGAGAAGACCACTTTCGTCACCCTAAGGGGGACATTCTGCTATAAAGTGATGGCCTTCGGGCTGAAAAATGTTGGGGCAACCTATCAGCGTGCCATGGTGGCGTTGTTCTATGATATGATGCATAAGGAAATAGAGGTCTACGTAGATGACATGATTGCCAAGTCTCGGACTGAGGACGAACACCTTGTCAATCTGCGTAAGCTGTTTGGAAGGTTGCGGAAATACCAATTAAAACTGAACCCAACCAAGTGCACCTTTGGGGTGAAGTCGGGGAAGCTGCTAGGATTTATCGTAAGTCAGAAAGGGATAGAGATAGATCCCGAGAAAGTGAAGGCCATCCTTGAAATGCCGGAATCATGCATGGAGAAGCAGGTTCGGGGGTTTTTGGGCAGGTTGAATTATATCGCGAGATTTATCTCGCAACTCACCCCTACCTGTGAGCCCATTTTTAAGCTATTACGTAAGAACCAGGCGGTCCTATGTAACAGTAACTGTCAAGAGGCCTTCGAGAAGATCAAACAGAGTCTCGCGAATCCCCCGGTGCTCATGCCACCTATAACAGGAAGACCTCTTTTCCTGTACATGATCGTGTTGGACGAGTCTATGGGGTGCGTGTTGGGTCAGCATGATGATTCTGGGAAAAAGGAGCAAGCCATCTACTATCTGAGCAAGAAGTTTACCGCATGTGAGATGAATTACTCAATGCTGGAAAGGACATGTTGTGCTCTGGTATGGGCATCACATCGGCTTAGGCAGTACATGCTCAGCCATACCACGTGGCTTATTTCCAAAATGGATCCCGTGAAATACATCTTTGAAAAACCGGCCCTCACGAGACGAATCGCTAGGTGGCAGGTGCTATTATCTGAATTCGATATCGTTTACGTCACCCAAAAGGCGGTAAAGGGAAGCGCTTTGGCGGATTATTTGGCCCAACAACCCCTCCAGGATTATCGACCGATGCACCCCGAGTTCCCTGATGAAGATATCATGGCCCTGTTTGAAGAGAAACGGATGCACGAGGACATAGACAAATGGATTGTTTGCTTTGATGGGGCATCAAATGCTTTGGGCCATGGAGTAGGGGCAGTCCTGGTATCCCCGGATGATCAGTGTATTCCTTTCACGGCTCGGTTAGGTTTTGATTGTACCAACAATATGGCCGAGTACAAAGCATGCGCCCTCGGGGTTTAGGTGGCCATTGATTTTGACGTAAAACTACTCAAGGTGTATGGAGATTCAGCTTTGGTGATACGCCAGTTGAAAGGAGAATGGGAAACTAGGGATCCGAAGTTGATACCCTATCAAACTCAAATCTTGAGGTTAGCCAAGTACTTTGATGACATTTCCTTCCACCACATACCTCGGGAAGAGAATCAAATGGCTGATGCATTAGCCACCTTGGCATCCATGTTTCAACTTGCCCCACACGGGGATTTGCCGTACGTTGAATTCAAATCTCAAGGCAGGCCGGCATATTGTTATGCAATAGAGGAAGAGCGGGATGGGAAACCGTGGTATTTCGACATCAAGCAGTATGTCGAGAACAAAGAATACCCACCAGGGATTTCTGACAATGACAAAAAGACGTTGAGGAGATTGGCTACTGGTTTCTTTGTAAGTGGTACCATCCTGTACAAACGAAACCACGACATGACCCTCCTACGATGCGTAGATGCCAAAGAGGCGAACTTCATGATTGAGGAGATCCACGAGGGTTCCTTTGGGACACATATCAATGGGCATGCTATGGCCAGAAAAATCCTTAAGGCCGGTTATTATTGGCTCACCATGGAAAGCGATTGCTGCGCTCATGTAAGGAAATGTCATAAATGTCAGGCATACGCGGACAATGTCAATGTTCCGCCACATCCTCTGAAATTTATGTCCGCTCCTTGGCCTTTTTCCATGTGGGGAATAGAGGCTGCGAATAAGAATATTAAGAAGATTGTTCAAAAGATGATAGTGTCATACAAAGATTGGCATGAGATGTTGCCTTTCGCCCTACACGGATACAGAACCTCGGTGCGAACTTCTACTGGGGCAACGCCATATTCCTTGGTTTATGGGATGGAGGCAGTACTCACATTTGAGGTAGAGGTTCCTTCTCAGAGGATAATGGCGGAGTCAGGCCTAGAAGAGTCAGAATGGGCTCAAGCACGCTACGACCAACTTAACCTTATTGAAGGTAAGCGTTTGGCCGCCATGAGCCATGGGCGTTTGTATCAACGAAGGATAAAGAACGCATTCGACAAGAAGGTACGCCCGCGCAAGTTCAACGAGGGGGACCTCGTGCTGAAGAAGATGTCCCACGCTGTTAAAGATAATCGTGGCAAGTGGGCCTCGAATTATGAAGGACCTTTCGTGGTAAAAAGAGCTTTTTCTGGGGGTGCTCTGATACTCACCCACATGGATGGCGAGGAGCTACCCTCGCCCGTGAACTCCGATGTAGTTAAACGATATTATGCTTGAAGTCTGGGGCAATCGAGAGGACCGTTGCATGTTCTTTTACTTCTGAGTTTTTGTTCTTCTTGGTTTCCTCTAGGGATTCCCTTCCTCTGTATTTGTCTCGTTCCTTTAAAAGAAGAAAAGATGGGCGAGGTTTTAGTCCTCCCTTTGGTTTCAAACCTTGTGTTTTAGATTTGTTATAACTTGAGCCCTCTTTGCTCGGTGTATGGGGTGCCCCAAACACTTATTTAAAATTGAATCTAACCAGCCTTCGCTAAGATAAAATCATTGCATTAGAAACATTCATACATGCACCTGCACATGCATATCTTGTGATAGCAAGGAGCAGAATCGTCTCAGGCCACGGCCTGAAGTCAAAACAAGTCAATGGCAGAAATCAACCAAGGTAAGACGATGACCGGTCACGATTGGTCACATATTATTTGGCTCCTACTTGCAGGTACTTAGGGATGGAGGCGAATGGAGGATAGGATCGCGACCGACCAAGCGTCACCCCTTCCCGGCGCTGGGCCAGCGGAGAACATTGCTGCAAGGCAGCCCAGTATCCTTTGAATTCGTAGTATTTTACTACTATTGTTTGTTTTTTTTAGTAATCGACGCCTAATTCTAACTTAAGTAAGTTCAAGTAGGCAAAACGCTAACCCATAAGAGGGGGGAGGCATGGTTAATGCACCCTTAAAAAAAAAAAATTGGCAGGTTAGCTCGCCTGGGCGAGCAACCCTTGCATTCAAAATATAAAAACGAGGAAGGGGAACGTTTTTGAATCCAAAAACTCCCCCCCCCCTCATTCAAAAGAGAGGACTCACGAAGGCTTGCGGTTTTTGCTCCCTCAAGCCACTTTTGGTTGCCTTTTGCTTTCATTTTTGGTGTTATTATTCACTCCAACAAGTAAGTATTCAATCCTTGATGTTTTTAGCTTCCCATTGGTATATTTTCTTCATCTTTTGGTGCTCCAAATTGTGAGAATGTGCTTATATTTGTGGGGCAGTTTTGGTTTGTTTTTATGCTTGTTTTCTTGAGTTGAGGATTTGAATGAGAAGGCCTTAGGCCTATGCTGTATTCTGAAGCAATGGGGCATGCCACATTGTCCCCATCCTCTTGCAATTTATGTCCAAACATGCGCTCACAAAGTGTTCGGTGAAATGCCCCAATGATGTAGGAATATGATTTTGTAAAATTGGGAGAGTGGGACTGTTTCTTATATGTAGGTACAGCATAGGAGATTCAAAATAGGTGCCCAAATGCAATTCCAAGCTTAGGAACCCAAACTTGTAGCTTCAATGCAAGGAAACATGCTTATGGCTAGGAATCCAAAATTTGGTTTTAGAATTAGAAAAACATGAAAATTAGGATTTGCTTGTGAGAGTTTTTGCTCGAATTTGGGCTGCCCCATGTTTGATACTTTACATAGAGGTAGCGTGGAAAACACCTTACAATAGTGTGTATACATAGGTAAATATAAGGAGCATGAAATTCCTAGCAAAGTGTGAATGATTGTCTTCCTAAATGAATGTATGATAGTGTGGAATGCCTTTTTGAATGCAAATATGTGCAGGATGTAATTAGCTTTCCAATACGCATATAAATAAATATGAGTGAAACAGTAAAAATTTGTATGGTGTACTTCAAATGTATGTAAGTAGTTTGTGATAGCAAATGTTTAGGATATAAATTAGGTGTAAAGTTTGACGTAACACTTTGAGCATGAAAGTGTGTTTTCTTTTTAGAATGTATATAGGTGTATGGCAATTAGAATATATTAGATGTTCTTGTATGTTGACATGGGTAATAGGATATTTTCTACACATGCGCGTGTGCATAAATGGACTACATGAGTTTGGTCTAAATCAGAGGGGCTAGCACGACATTTTTGCGTTAATATAAGCATTATCTTGTAAAACTAACTCCTAAATGTTTGTTCTCGCAGGAAATGGCCACGAGGAAACTTGCCTCAAAGAGATCCAGGAAGGATAAAGCGGCCGAAGGAACTAGTTCCGCTCCCGAGTATGATAGTCACCACTTTAGGAGCGCTGAACACCAGCAGCGCTTCGAGGCCATCAAGGGATGGTCATTTCTCCAGGAGTGACACGTCCAGCTCAGGGACGACGAGTATACCGATTTCCAGGAGGAGATAGTTCGCCGGCGGTGGGCATCACTGGTCACCCCCATGGCCAAGTTCGATCCAGACATAGTCCTCGAATTTTATGCCAATGCTTGGCCTACAAAGGAGGGCGTGCGAGATATGAGGTCCTGGGTGAGGGGTCAGTGGATCCCCTTTGATGCAGATGCTATCGGCCAGCTCCTGGGATATCCTTTAGTGCTGGAAGAGGGTCAGGAGTGCGAGTATGGCCAGAGGAGGAACCGGTCCAATGGGTTCGATGAGGAGGCCATCGCCCATTTGCTATGTATACTGGGGCAGGATTTTGCCCGGACTGCTGCCGGGAGACAGGTGCGGATCATGCGCACCAACATGACCACCCTGACTCAGATCTGGATGACCTTGCTGCTCAGCAACATCCAGCCCAGCGACCATAATTCCGACCTCCCCCTGCCGAAGTGTCAGCTGGTGTACGCCATCCTGACGCGGATGAGCATTCACGTGGCTCAGTTAATTGCTGATGTCGTCTATCTATTTGCAGGTATGGCGCCTACCAGGCACCCTCTGGACCCGGATAAGTCCAACAGGGCCCTGGGATTTCCCACCTTGATCATAGGACTCTGCCAGTCGTTCGGAGTCCCCGTCGCACCTTGCAAGGTGATTCGGCCGCCCATCACCCGAGCTTTTATTGAGAAGTATTACATCCAGAGACAGGCCCAGGGGGATGCTCCACAGGCCGCAGACGCGCCGCCACCTCATTAGGCTGGTCCAGCCGAATCGTTTGATACGGAGCAGTATTTGCAGCATTTGGTTCGCCAACAGGCGAGCAACCACCGGGCTCATGTACAAACTCATGATTGTCTTTACCATATGAGCCTCAGCCTGCAGAGCCAGGGTTTTACTTCTTTTCCGTGCCCTACCCCGGACCAGTTCAGGGCAGAGGTCGCATGGCCTGGAGATTGGCCTGAGGCCCGGGCAGGAGAGGCGCCAGCAAAGGCACCAGCAGAGGCTCCCAACGAGGCAGATGAGGCCCGCGAGGACGAGGAGATGACCGATTTACTTGATTTCTTAGGAGGAAGCGGGGCCACATGATTGGGAGATCCCTTGATCCATATTTCTTTTTGTTTCTATTTTTCCTGTTATATATCATCTTATTTCTGTTTGACTAAGGGACTAACGTTTGTTTCGTTTTGATTGAGTTTTGTTTTGTGCATATATTTTGTTTGGACTATTGCGTTAGTGCTTACTTCGTTGTTGTCAATAGTGTTTGTTGAAATTCCGAAACCGTGTAGAGTTTTTCATTTAGGAACGTCGTCCTAAAAATAAAATGAGCCAAAAATCCTAATAAAAAGAGAGAAGCGTTGTGAATAAAAGTCATGTTCATAAAGAAAAGAAAAGATTTTTATTTATATATATGTGTAAGAGGAAAGTGTGTAATATAGGATTCTTGTGTGTAAATGATCCATGGAAAGGAATTCTTGTGTGTGTGAGCAACGAGTGTATATGAAGAAACTTTTGTGTGAACTATAAGTGTGTGTTGGGAAAAATGAAAAATCTTTGAATGTAAATAGGGTTTGTATATAGACCGTGTGACGTAAAGAGAAGAGTTCTAATGCGTGTACAGAAAAAGTTTGTCATGTATAAGAATGTAGTTGTACAAAGAAAAGTTTTCCTCATAAAGGACCACAGGTGTAAAATTTTAGTGAATATATATAAAAATAAAACAAAAAGTAAAAAGAAAGAAAGACCGAGAAGGTCGACATGTTATAGTTAAGAAGTATAAATCATTCGTAAAGAGCAAACGTATCTTCTGGAAACAAGGGACTGATGCTAAGAGTTTATTTTCCGGAATGAACCGAGATAAGGATGGATGAATTCATTGTACTGATGAAAGAACATAACTTGGAAACGTTGGGTCTGTCTGTGTAAATTCCCAACCCTAGTATCACAATGCCATAAATGGGATGCTTGAGGGCCCACCTGGCTGTAGCCATGACTAATTTTGCACGTTGTTTTCAAATCATCATTGTCACGCGTGCCTTATGGAATAATATGGAAGTTCAGCGAGAAATCGACACCTTGACACCCAAATTTGTTTCGCCCCAGATATCAAGATTGGGGTTCCCACGATAAAAGACCCCATTGAGACACAACCTTAGACCTTTTTGAACCTTGGCCTATAAAAAAGGAATCCTCATCCTTTCCCCCGAAGCAAAGGACAGCGGAATCTCCTCAAGGGGGAGCAAATAGAATGCTAAAACCCGATTTCCCAAAGAAAGGGATGGGGAAGGAAAAGTGAAAAGAAAGAAAAGGAAGAAATGGAAAGAAAGAAAAAAAGAAAAATGAAAATAAAGAAAAAAACAGAAGAAAGGAAAGGAGGATTCCCCGATCAAGGATCGAAAAGAAGTGAAAAAGGAAAAAAAGCAATTCTCGATCAATGAAAGAAAGAGGACAGAAATTCTTCAAGCCAGATTGCCACTCAAAATCATTCTCGACTATATCCCACCCCACATGAACAAAGAGGAAAAGGCTGAAACACCTAGCTTCCTCTCCAAAAACACTACCCTCGAGAAAATCCTATTGGTTCGTGATCGTACGTTTGATCTTTGATTCGATAGGAAGTCGTGTGCAAAATAGAGTCATGTGCAGTTATGGTTTGGGAATAGGATAAAACACTTGCCTTGTGAGTTTTATACACTATGAGTGATTTATTTTCAGCTTAGCCCGATGTTTCCCCTGCATGTTCATTTGAAAGCTAAAAGTTGACATCCTGCCCTTCATTCTCGGTTACAAGGAAGATTACCCTTGGCACAAGTATATTGTTTCTCTAAGATGTGGTGCTCTCGCGAATGATTTATTTTTCTTTGCAAAAAGCATGTTTTCCTTTTAGGTGGAAAAACCCGGTGGACCGTTCGGTCCTGCCAACCCTTTTTCGGAGCCCCATGAATTGCGTTTTCGTTCATGCGTCCTCCACCCACGAGTTTGGAGCCATGCGTAGTGATTGCTTAGTGCAATTCTCCATTCTCAATCTTTTTTCGGAGCCCCATGAATTGCGTTTTCGTTCATGTGTCCTCCACCCACGAGTTTGGAGCCATGAGTAGTGATTGCTTAGTGCAATTCTCCATTCTCAATCTTTTTTCGGAGCCCCATGAATTGCGTTTTCGTTCATGCGTCCTCCACCCACGAGTTTGGAGCCATGCGTAGTGATTTCTTAGTGCAATTCTCCATTCTCAATCTTTTTTTCGGAGCCCCATGAATTGCGTTTTCGTTCATGCGTCCTCCACCCACGAGTTTGGAGCCATGTGTAGTGATTGCTGAGTGCAATCCTCCATTCTCCAGAGTTTTTCATCGTCAAGGGCGGATCCTCTTGACTGGAAATGTGATCTTTGTTATGTTCCCGATTGTTTCTTTTTCCCAAAAGTGTATATATATATTATATTTGTTGTTCTTGTTGTTGTTTGTATTGTGTTGTGCAGAAAAGAAAAAAAAGAAGGAGTAGAGACGAGAGTCGTCATGGACTAATCACGGAAAGGGCAAGACGGACGAAATCAATGTCTTATCTTTGCTTTCCTCTTATCTCCGATAAAAGGTAAGTAAAGAGGGGCAACTGTCATACCCTAATTTCGTCCGGGGATTATTACTTGATGACATGCAACCTTTGGTTAGCCACTTTGAGATACTTGGCGTCCTTTGTTGCACAATAAATGAAGTCCCGAGACGTGTCAGAAATCAAAAGGAAGCAGGCTTGCGCGATCCGTTAAATTCCGTGATATGGCAGAAATCGAAAAGATGTGTTTTTGCGCAATCCGTGAGTTTCCGTAACTTCTTTGAAAGCTAAAAAAGAGTAAATACATAATCCGTAAGGATTCGTAACCTTGCGGAAGGAAAATAAGTATCGTTACGAAATTTGTAAAGTTTCGTAACATTACGGAACAATAATTACCAAAAAAAATAGAAGGGGGTGCATTTAGTAATAGGGGGGTACAAATAGCAATCTGGCCCACTTGGGCCTTCCAGATCCTTCCTCCAGAAGGCTGTTGCTTTTGGAGGAAGCAACCTTGCTCGCCTGGGCGAGCTGGGTGGCAAGCTCCTCCCCTATTTTGCTATAAATAGGGGGAGGAGTGAAGAAGAAAGGGGTCAGCCTTCTTGGCACTTCTCATTCTCTCGAAATTCCTGAGGAAAATTATTTCCGTGAAGAAAATCCAAGCCGAGGCGCTTCCGTAACGTTTCTGTGAGTAATTACGCGAAGATTCTCGACCGTTCTTCAACATTCATCGTTCGTTCTTCGTTTTCTTCAGTCTTCAACAGGTAAGTACCTCGAACCGAGCTTTTTAATTCATTCTATGTACCCGTGGTGATCCACATTTTGTTTCATGTATTTTTATTCTCGTTTTCATTTGCTTTTTATACCCCCTTTTGACATGCTTAAGTCATTTATTTAAGTCATTTCTCGCCTAATCTAAAAATAAAATAAATTTCCACCGATCGTTTGAATTGTATCATCCGTTAATTTCGGTTAAAATGAATTCCGACCGTTCGGTCGTGCCGTAACCACGTTGGAAATCAAAAAAGAGGTAAAATAATAAAAAAAATGCCTTTTAGTAAAATAAAGCGAAAAATCAATCGGACGTTTTCTCTTTGGGATTTCTCATTCTTAATTGAATTGACTAATAACTAAAGTGAAACTAAGGCTAAAATCAACTCGCCTAGTCAAGCTCGTCCACAAAAATAGGTTTTTGAAAGTTTATCATTTCAGTTTCTTACTAAGTAAAATGAATCATTTTTAAGGTCCAACGCCTTAAAATGATCGCCCTTCAAGTAAAAGAATCACTTGATTCACGCATAAGAAAGAACTACGTAGGTCTGATTTCCTCTTCGATGGAGGGTACGTAGGAGCAAAAGCCCTGCTTTTGTCGACCTCAAAAAATAAAAAGAAATAAAAGTTAAGGTAACACAATTTCCACAATTCTTAAAAATAGGTTGTTGTCCTTTGAGACAAACGTGAGAGGTGCTAATACCTTCCTCAAGCGTAAATACAACTCCCGAACTTAGAATTTTCACTTTGACCGGTTTCCTTCGGTTTTTCCGACGTTTTCCACAAATAAACGTTGGTGGCGACTCCGCGCACCTTTCCTCCTTTGGAAAGCGCACCCGTGAGCCTCGCCTCGCTCGCCCGCGAAGGGCACGTTGCGACAGGGTTCCTTTATGGTTGAGCGGGTGACTTTTGTTGGATGGGTGCCGATTTGGGAGGGTTTCCAACATTGGCCGAAAAGCTTGGTTGGTGTGGGGCGTATTGGTAGGTGTTGTGAGGAGTTTGCTGGTTTTTAGGCCATGTCGGAGCTGAAGTTACCGCATGTGCATCTCCCTCCTTCTTCTTGGCCCCACTTGCCCCAAATCTCCAATTATTTGTGCTTGTGGAGGCGGCATAGTCGAACTTCCCCCTCCACAAGCCTACCTCAATCCTCTCACCCGTAAATACCAAATCCGCAAAACTAGAAGGCATGTACCCCACCATCTTCTCGTAGTAGAACACTGGCAATATGTCTACTATCATAGTGATTATTTCTCTTTCCATCATGGGGGGCGCCACTTATGCTGCCAGGTCCCTCCACCTTTGGGCATACTCCTTAAAGGACTCGTGCTCCCTCTTGCTCATATTTTGCAATTGGGTTCTGTCAGGAGCCATGTCGGTATTGTACTAGTAGTGCCTAATGAAGGCAGTAATCAAGTCCTTCCGTGAGTGGATCCGAGAAGCCTCCAAATTGGTATACCAAGTGACCATCGCTCTGGCCAAACTCTCTTGGAAGAAATGCATTAACAGCTTCTCATCTCTGAAGTACGCACCCATCTTTCAACAATAGATTTTCAAGTGATTCTTGGGGCAAGTAGTCCCCTTGTACTTATCAAAATCAGGTACCTTGAACTTCGGGGGAATGACAACGTCAAGCATCAAATACAACTTTGCCATGTCAGTGAACGGGTAGTCACCAAACCCTTCAATGGCCATTAGCCTCTCCTCGATGAGCTCCCATTTCTCCCTTCCTTCCACTGACGGAGGCAATCTCCCCACGGAGAAGCGTAGAGGTTGCAATGGGCGGTGTTGAGAAGCCCCCACGATGTTGGGCTGAGGCATACCACTACAACCGGTCCTGATGCAATCCTACCCCGCAAGGGCATTGGATAGAAGACTCCAAGTAGATTGGGCCAGAGATCCAAGGAAAGGCCCTAGGGTTCTCATGATCCTTAGGGTAGATTTTGAGCCCATGGGCTAAGTATGAGCCCGCTTATCTTTGTAAATATTAGAATAGGTTTTTCCTTCATTTGGGCCTTATATTTTGGCCATTCTAGTAGTATAGGGTTTTAGCCTTGTATTTTGAGGCATTTTGAGTACTCTTTGTAGTAGGGACTTTTTTGTATTTTCATGTATTTTGTCATGGGGTGAGCTTAGCTATTATAGGGGGTGTGTAGCTAAGCTCTAGCTTCTCATCTCAAGGAGGTGAGCTTAGTTATTAGAGAGGTGTGTGTAGCTAAGCTCTAGCTTCTTTAGGAATCTTCTCAAGGAAGCTTCTCAAGGAGGTGAGCTTAGTTATTAGAGGGGTGTGAGTAGCTAAGCTCTAGCTTCTCAAGGAAGTTTTCTCAAAGAAGCTTCTCAAGGAAGTTTTCTCAAGAAAGCTTCTCAAGGAAGCTACCTAGCCTATAAATAGAAGCATATGTAACACTTGTTGTAACTTTGATGAATGAGAGTATTGTGAGACACAACTCAAAGTTCAACTTCTCTCCCTTTTTCTTCCTTCAATTTCGTGCTCCCCCCTCTCTCTTTCTCTCCCTCTTTCTTTTCCTCCATTGAAGCATCCTCTCCAAGCTTCTTATCCAAGGTTCATCTTGGTGGTGAAGCTCCTTCTTCCATGGCTTATTCCCTAGTGGATGGCGCCTCCTCTCACCTCTTCTCCTTTGTCTTCCGCTGCATCTCCATGGTGGAAAAATCACCATTAAAGGACCTCATTGAAGCTCAAAGATCCAGCCTCCATAGAAGCCCCACAAGCAAGCTTCCATCAGGTCCCTTAGTGGCAAACGTAGTGTATGGTTCAAAGTCAACCTAAGCATGATCTAGAGGGTCTTCACGGTTTTCCCCCATAGGCTAAGGTTGTTGGCCCTCAAAGGGAACAGGAACAGCGCGGTTAGCGTTCTCGTTGGGCATAGGCACCACATTGGGCGGTGTGTAGTTGGGGGGTAAGCTATAGGGGTAAGCATTCTTATTATGCCCTATGTGTGGACCGCCTATGCTGCCTAGCACTTCTCCTCCTTGATCCACCATGTCCGAGATTGGCTGGTTCGCTTGGTTTATGGCGGATGGATGGGTAGGATCCGCCTCGGTGGCGACGCTGGTGGCGACAACTGGGACTGTATTGCTTTCCATCATTCGCTTCCTGCTTAACATGGCCTCCACTATGGAGGCCATTTGATCCTTCAAGGCCTCAATATCGGCCTTCATTTGCTCTTGCACCTCTTCTATCTCAGCCATGATTCTAGTTTTGGAACGGGTTTGATAGGGGTGCCTTAAAGCATGTTTAGTTATGGTGTTTACTGCTAAAAGAACAAAATGCAGTGAGTAATGCGACAAAGAACTAAACATGAATGCATGTTAAAGATAAGTTGTCAAAGTATTGGACTTGCGTAGAATTTTTAGCAAAGACATAGGGTTGAACCAAACTCATTTTCATTAAGGAACAAAATTGTTCAAATTAAAGAGAAAATACAAACGCC
The DNA here is from genome assembly GCF_000004515.6 of Glycine max. Lineage (NCBI taxonomy): Eukaryota > Viridiplantae > Streptophyta > Magnoliopsida > Fabales > Fabaceae > Glycine > Glycine max. Next base: position 26,033,718 of record NC_038251.2, on the reverse strand, counting down.
TTAGCGGTTCCTAATTATGTCGGTCATCAAATCGATCATATGCTAACAATAATCGAGAAGCCCATTAACTTCCTTGGGAGCCGAGTACACATCCGCCATCGCCTTGGCTTTGGCTAACAGCCTCAGAAGCTCTTGATTCCCATTCAAAGTGAAAGTGAACCTATCCATCCACATCATAGCTTCTTTGTGTAATGAATCTATCACTCTCTCTCTTGCTTCCCTTTCCGCTTGCAGGATAGATACTTTCGCATACTCGTCCTCTAGCATTTGCTCATGGGTTGCAGCTAGATTTAACTTCTCTTTATATTTCTTAATGATAGTTGATCGAGGCCATACTCGAATCAAATAAACATTAAAATGCAGTAACTAGGAAGTGATCCTAGGTCATTTCCTAACGAGCAATGATAAATCAAATGTTCATAACAGATAGTAGGAAAATAGTAATGAATTGGGGGAGGGGGGGTTTGTTTGCTATTGTAAATTAAACAGTGAATAGATGTGAATTAGAAAATATCAGAATTAAAACACGTTGCTTCTCCTTGATTCACAAGCAAGTATCTTATCCTAGGTTACGAGAGTTTATCCTTATTCAATTCAACCACTTAATCCAACCCTAAATTAAATTACTAAGCGAAATTCAACATAAGGCATTAATTATGTGATTAAGCAACACATACACGAATTACTCATAAACGATCATTAAGCATGAACGTAAATTAAGTGCAGAGACAATTAATCAAGCACTAAGCATGCATGAATTAATAGCAACAAATTCAGAGAAATTAGTGAAGAGGAAAAAACTGAACAGAATTTAACAATAATAATAGAACCTCAAAGAGAACTGTGCTTGATCCTCAAGAGAAAACCACGCTGGGGGCTTAGCCTTCCATTAATCAATAGAGAACAAAATTATAGATTGAAGAACAAAATTTTATTGCTAAAACAAAAAGTCAGAACTAAAATTGCAAAAACGAAAAAAAAAAGAAAGAGAAGAGAGACCTAAACTAGAACCTTGGTGCAGTTATATAGTTTTTCAGCCCCAAAGCTTACAAATCTGTTTTAAATCCAAGCCCATAAATAAAATAAAATCAAATCTAGATAAGATAAGATCTAGATAAAATAATATCTAGCTGAGATCAAATCTAAATAATATCTAGATAAGATAAAGTCTAGATAAGATAAAATTTTGTAGAATAAAATAGTTTGCCCTCTTCAAGTCCAAGCCCAATTCTGGATTCAAGCCCAATGCTTCATTAATTCCTAAAATTAGATTAAACCATCAAATTAGCTAATGGGCCCAAATAATAAAACTGCCTAATTAATTTGACAATTAAGACTAATCAGTAATTAAAATGGTGCAAAAAGGGTTAAGAGATAGGAGAAAATAATGGCACATCAAAAACCCCCCATACTTAGCCTTTTGCACTCCTGGGCAAAATGAAATAAAGAACAAAATCCAAGGATATCAAAGAGAGACAAACAAAAACATTTACATATTTCTCAATGAACATCAAGGAATGAAAGGAATGGGTAGCATCTAACATGAGGAGATCCAAAGAGTCAAGACATTCGTGAAAATCATCCAAGCAACCCAATCATGGCAAAATAGTTAATCAGCTCAAGAATGAAAAGTGATAAAGCCTCACAAGATATACACTCTATCTCTCAAGTGTCTAGGCTACTATTTACCCTCAAAGCACCCATGAAAACCAACACCACATAAACTTGGCAAGATTCTAAAATTGACGATCAACCCATAAACACAAGCACATGAGGATCAAAAGGTCTTTTAAGGTTGTAATGGGGCCAAGGACAAGGAAGGGGAAAAAATATGGAATAAGTAGCTAAATCCCAAAGGAATAGAGGAGCAATGGGGAATAAGTGGAATTTAAGCACAAGTAGTAAACCCAAACCCTCTAATATCAACAAAATCAACCAAGGCTCATAAATCAAGTCCTCATAACAAGACCTCATTTATTCAACTTCACTTCTTTTCTTCTTCTTTTTTTTGTCTTTTTTTAACAGTACGAATTTGCAGCAATTGAATTTTTTTTCATTTTTTTTAAACAGTACGAATTTGTAGATTAAAGCAAGAACTAGGCAATATATATATATACATCAAGCATGGCCAAAATAAAACATGAAGCATGGCCAAAAATCATATCTTCCAATGAAAAATACCCCCCCCCCCCCCCCCCCCACACTTATTCGCAAAACAATTCCAAAACTCCAAAATTCCTTAAGGGTAAGGTGATATCATGGTTTTTCACTTAAGGCTTGTAATGAGCTTCAAAACAAAGAAAGGGGAACATAGGCTCAAAGGGGCTATCAAAGGAATTGATTCAAGGTAAGTCCATTTGGCTAGAAGCTTATAAGAACAAAATTGCCTAAATCATTTCCAAACGTGCATGTGAATTAGGAAGCATCAACAAGAATCAAGCCAAGGCTATTGTGCAAGCAATCAATGGGGCAAAACACACCAAAAGATTATGATGATGGATGGCTCAAATTCTCACAAAGGTAAACTTATCACTTTCAAATTGAGCTTTCAAAACTATCATGACACGTAGAGGAAAAACAAGGATTTCAAATCACAAAATGTCAAGAGACTTTTATTTTCAGAACAATTACCCATTTCTTGAACATATCCTATAATTCAAAGAAAAATATGCAAAGTTGTACATGCAAACAAAATTGACCTAAAATATTAAACTAGAAACCCAACAAAACTAACAAATTTAACACAAACTAACTAAAAAAATTACTAAACCAAAACCAAAGAACACTCCCCCCCCCCCCATACTTAAACAACACATTGTCCTCGATGTAGCACAATTAAAAGATTAAAAGCAATTAAACCATCAAATAGAATCAGATAAATGTAATAAAAGTAAAGAAGGACATAGGAAAAGAAAAACTCCCTAAGTCAAGGTGGAGGAAGAGTAGGGTGGAGTAAGGAAGTCTCTTCCACCACTACGTCCACTAAAGAAGGGTTTGTGAGGAATGGCTTAAGTTGGTGTCCATTGACCTTGAAGCTCTTGTTTGTGGAGTCACTTTTGATCTCAACTGTACCATAAGGAAAAACATTAGTAACAACAAAAGGACCAATCCACTTAGACCTCAACTTACCACTCATGAGTCAAAGCTTAGAATTATACAATAACACTTTTTGCCCAACCATGAAGTCCTTCTTAATTATCATGCTATCATGGAACTTCTTGGTCTTTTCTTTGTAGAACTTGGCATTCTCATACGCTTCTAGGCAGATCTCATCTAACTCACTCAGTTGCAACTTTCTTTCCTCACCAGCTTGATCCATAGAGAAGTTGCAGGTCTTCACTGCCCAGTATGCTTTGTGCTCAATCTCCACTGGAAGATGACATGCCTTTCCAAAGACAACCCGATAAGGAGACATTCCTATGGGTGCTTTGTAGGAAGTCCGATGTGCCCAAAGAGCATCATCAAGCCTAGTACTCTAATCTTTCCTGCATGGCTGCACAATCTTCTCTAAAATTCTCTTGATCTCCCTATTAGAAATTTATGCCTGTCCATTGGTTTGGGGGTGGTATGGTGTGGATACCCTGTGTACAACCCCGTACTTTTTAAGCAAGGCATGCATTGATTTGTTGCAAAAATGGGTTCCTTGATCACTAACGATTGCTTTAGGTACTCCAAACCTGCAAAACATATTAGATCTGACAAAATCTACAACAACCTTAGCATCATTAGTTCTAGTGGGCTTGGCTTCCACCCATTTTGAAACATAATCAACTGCAAGGAGAATGTAAACATAACCAAAAGAGATAGGAAAAGGGCCCATGAAATCTATGCCCCAGACATCAAACACCTCACAGAATAGCATAGGTTGCTGAGGGATTTGTTGTCGCCATGTAAGTGCACTTCCTACTCTCTAACACTGCTCACAAGTGCTACAAATCTTCCACGCATCTTTAAAGATGGTGGGCCAATAAAAGCCACAGTCAAGCACTTTGCGAGCTGTACTTTGAACACCCAGATGACCTCCCGGTGCGGAAGAATGACAGAACCGCAGGACTGAGTCAGTCTCATGATCTGGAATGCATCGTCTAATGACTTGATCGCTGCACAATTTCCACAAGTAGGGGTCATCCCAAATAAAATGCTTAGCATCACTTTTAATTTTATCTTTTTCAGCCTTAGATGCTAAGGGAGGAAAAACAGAAGCAACTAAATAATTGACAATGTTAGCAAACCAGAGAGTAGAAAGAGAATTAGAAATACTATACAATATATATAAATGATCATCCGGGAAATCATCCCGAATGGGTGAGTCCTCATCAGACACATGTCCGATCCGACTGAAATGATCAGCAACCAAATTTTGTGCTTCGCTCCTATCACGGATCTCCAAGTCAAATTCTTGGAGCCAGAGCATCCATCGGATCAACCTAGGCTTTGAATTAGCCTTCTTCAACAAGTACTTTAAAGCTGCATGGTCAGTATAAACAATAATGCGAGTACCAAGTAAATAAGAACGAAATTTTTCAAGAGGAAAAACTATGGCTAGTAGCTCTTTCTCGGTAGTAGTATAATTCGCTTGGGCAGCATCTAAAGTACTAGAAGCATAATATATCACCCTAGGCAATTTATCAATTTTCTGAGCAAGGACAGCCCCCAATGCATAATTGGATGCATCACACATAAGCTCAAAAGGGACTGTCCAGTCGGGTGCCTAGATGATGGGGGTGGTAGTCAGTGCTTTTTTGAAGCAATCAAAAGCCTCTTTCCATTTATCATTAAAGTCAAACTCTACCTCCTTTTGCAACAAGTTGGATAGTGGAAGGGCTACTTTGCTAAAATCTCTTATAAAGCGCCTGTAGAATCTTGCATGGCCAAGAAAAGATCGCACCTCTCGCACGCAAGAGGGGTAAGGCAATTGTGAAATAATAGAAATTTTTGCAGGATCTACTTCAATGCCCTTATTGGAAATAATGTGGCCTAGAACTATACCTTGCTCAACCATAAAATGACATTTTTCAAAATTTAGAACAAGGTTAGTTTTAGTGCATCTATTCAAATCCTTTTCCAAACTATCCAAACAAACATCAAAAGAGGATCCATATACAGTGAAATCATCCATAAACACCTCTATGCAATTTTCTAAAAAATCACTAAAAATACTAATCATGCAACGTTGGAAGGTACCAGGGGCATTGCACAGGCCAAAAGGCATCCTCCTATAGGCAAAAGTGCCGAAGGGGCAGGTGAATGTGGTCTTTTCCTAATCCTCAGGAGCAATAGTGATTTGCATATAACCAGAAAAACCATTAAGGAAACAGTAGTGAGATTTACCTGCCAGGCATTCAAGCATCTGGTCAATGAATGGCAGGGGAAAATGGTCCTTTTTGGTAACCTGGTTCAGCCTCCTATAGTCGATGCAGACTCTCCAACTGTTCTGCACCCGTGTAGGAATCAACTCCTCCTTCTCATTTTTTATCACGGTGAGGCCGGTTTTCTTCGGGACTACCTAGACGGGACTCACCCATTGGTTGTCAGAGATAGGATAAATAATGCCAGCTTGCAAAAGCTTGGTTACCTGCTTCTTCACTACATCAAGAATTATCGGGTTGCGTCTTCTCTGTGGTTGTCTTACTGGTTTAGCCCCATCCTCTAAATTTATCCGATGCCTACATGTGGATGGGCTAATACCAGGAATGTCTGCCAGGGTCCAGCCTATAGCCTTCTTATGCTTCTTAAGAACTGATAACAGCTTCTCCTCTTGCTCATCAACAAGGGAGGCAAATATAATTACTGGAAAACTTTTGCTCTCATCTAAGTAAGCATATTTTAAATTTGATGGCAGAGGCTTCAATTCTGGTGTGGGCGGCTGGATAGTGGTAGAAAGAGATGGTTTCTCAGCCTGTACCTCATAAAGAAAGTCAGAGGTACGTGTACTTCCTGAAACATGGTTAGTTCTATCTGACTTTATAAAATCAATCTCAAGAGGTAAAACATCAGACATGTAATCAATATCAAATTTAGATTCACTCTCAGCATCAAATTCAGACATATGATCAAGTACAAATTCAGATTCAATGCATGAAGAGTGACAGGCATGCAGATTAGAATGAAGATCAGTCATGTATTCATCAACAATATGGTCAATTATTTCAACACAAAATACAGAAAGATCTTTAGATGGGTGTTTCATAGCATCAAGAATATTAAAATGAACAGTTATATCACCAAACTCCATAGATAGTGTGCCTGCATATACATCTATCTTAGTTCTAGCAGATTTCATAAAAGGTCTTCCTAGAATGGTGGGAACAAATCCTTTAGAAAATCCCTCCTCCATATTCAAAATATAAAAATCAACAGGGAAAATCAGTTCACCAACTCTAACTAAGACATCCTCTATGAAACCAGCAGGATAGGCAACACTTCTATTAGCTAAATGAATTACCACATCAGTTGACTGCAAGGGACCAAGAGATAGAGAATTAAAAATAGAAAGAGGCATAACACTAACAGAAGCTCCTAAATCTAGCATGGCATTGTCAAACTTACTGTTCCCTATAATACAAGGTATGCTAAATGTACTTGGATCTTTACATTTTTCAGGGATTTGGGGAACAGATTTACCAATTAATGCGGAGATATTTCTGCCCATACTAATTCTTTCACTTCCTTTAAGCTTCCGATTATTGGTGCACAACTCCTTCAAGAATTTAGCATATCTTGGAATTTGCTTTATTGCATCCAGCAGAGGTATGTTTACCTCTACTTTTCTAAATGTTTCCAAGATCTCCTTCTCTGCCTCTTCCATTTTTTTGTTGGAAATTGCTCTTGGAGGGAATGGAAAAGGGATATGCTGCTTCTGTAAATCAGAATTACCAATAGAAGATTCACCTACACATAATTGTTAAGTAACTTACTCTTTAAATTTTTGTCATCATCTTTTTCTGGAGTAGAGTGAAGTTGGGCAGGTTCATTTGCAGATGAGGAAGATGTTGCTGGTTGAGGTCCTTGACACTGCTTTCCCGACCTCAATGCAATGGCACTCACATTTTTGGGATTCTGAACAGATAGAAAAGGTAATCAGTCGGAATTCTGGGACTGTTTTTGATTTAACTATGTAGCCAATTGTCCCATCTAATTAGTTAAGCTCTGAATGGAGGCTCTGGTCTCTTGTTGAAACTGCATGTTTTGCTTAGTCATTTGCCTCACAAGTTCTTCAAGGAAAGGTTGCGGAGGAGCCTCAACTGTTTGCTATTTCTGGGGTTGTTGTTGTTGTTGTTGTTGCTGCTGGATTGGTGGAGGAATGTATGGTCTGCTTGGGCCAACAGCATTCTGAAAATAAGGCTATTGTTGTTGTTGGTGGTGTTGTGAAGGATTCGACCATCTAAGGTTGGGATGATTCCTCCACCCAGGATTGTACCTGTTGCTAGAGAGGTCATAATTGTTCTGTTGTGGCTGATTTTACTGCTGAGGTTGAGGAGGTCTATTGTAGATGTTTGCAGCATAAGCTTCAGGCTATTCAATTGCTTCAGATTGTTGCACAGAAGGGCAAAGGTCTGTGTGGTGGTTGACAGAGGAGCATAAACCACAGAGTTTGGCGACAAGTGTAGATTTTTTATTCATGGCCAGTTGGGTTACCAGGTTAACCAAGGCATCCAGTTTACCTTCAAGCTTCTTAGTCTCAGCGAATGAAGATGAATTCGTGGCTACTTCATGCACTCCTCTAATGACAATAGCATCACTTCTGGCACTAAATTGCTGGGAGTTGGAAGCTATCTTCTCAATTAAATTTTTGGCTTCAATAGGGGTCATGTCTCCAAGGGCTCCACCACTGTCAGCATCTATCATACTTCTCTCCATGTTACTGAGCCCTTCATAAAAATATTGGAGAAGAAGCTGCTCAGAAATCTGGTAGTGAGGGCAACTGACACATACTTTCTTAAATCTCTCCCTATATTCATATAGGCTCTCTCCATTAAGTTGCCTAATGCCTGAAATATCCTTTCTGATGGTCGTGGTCCTGGAAGCAGGGAAAATTTTTCTAAGAATACTCTCTTGAGGTCATCCCAGCTCATGATGGACCTTGGAGCAAGGTAATATAACCAGTCCTTTGCCACTCCCTCTAAAGAATAAGGAAAAGCCTTCAGAAATATGTGATCCTCCTGGACATCTGGGGGTTTCATGGTGGAGCAGACAATATGGAATTCTTTCAGATGTTTGTGCGGGTCTTCACCTGCAAAGCCATGAAACTTTGGAAGCAAATGGATCAGTCCAGTTTTAAGAACATATGGGACATCCTCATCAGGGTATTGGATGCACAAGCTTTCATAGGTAAAATCAGGTGCAGCCATTTCCCTTAGAGTCCTCTCACGGGGTGGAGGCTGTGTCATGTTCTTAGAATGTTCAAAACTATAATGCTCAAAATCACCAATAACAGAATGCTCAGGATGCTTACAAGGTACTAAATGATGTCTAACTAATCTATGAAATTTCTTATCTATCTCAAGATCAAAGGGTTGTAAGTCAGATGGATTGCCTCTAGTCATACACTATATTCAGCATGCACAACTAGTTGTCTTCTTATGCAAGTAACAGTGTAGGTTTCAACTACAGCTACCATTAAATAATATCCAAATGACTTGAAACTTTGTGAGAAACCTTATAAAATGATGAGAAGATAGCACAAAAAATTTCAAACAAAAATTCAAAGTCTAACTATAGAAGCTAAAAATGATAAGTTAAGAAAAATAAGAAAATAATACTTGGAAAATAAAAAAACTTTGGACAGAATCGCAATTTTTAGAAGAAGGAGACCTCAGCTGACCTATGGCTGGCTTCCATGGCATGGGAAATTTTTTTCTACCCTAAATACATATATAATAATAGCGATTCTGATAACCAGAGCAAAAGTTATGGCCATTTGAAGTTTTGACAAAAATCAAATTTGCTACTTTTTTGGAACTTTCAAATCTGACCAAACTAAGGGCTCCAGCTATTTTTCCCACAAAATATGAATCAAAAGAAGTGAACACAAAAACATTCAGCCAAAAATAACAACTATAACTACCAAAACAAAAAAATCCCAATTAATTCAGCAAGGGTGGTCTCTAAAATCTGTCGCTAAGGGATTTCCACTACTACCTTGCTTTCCAGTTCAACAAAAGTGATCGCTAAATCCGTCGCAAAGCACTATTCACAGCAAAACACAAAAATTGAAACAGGGGAAGCGCTCAACAGAAAAACTAAAACAAAACACCACACTAAACAAAATAGCAAGACACTAAACAACACTTAACGCAACACGAACACAACACTAACACAACACACGAAAGCATAAAACAACTAAACATAAAACATGAATTACTAGCTATTATGAACCTTTGGACACTGCTCTCCGGCAACGGCGCCAAATTTGATCGAGGCCGTACCCGAATCAAATAAACATTAAAATGCAGTAACTAGGAAGTGATCCTAGGCCGTTTCCCAAACTGAGCTATTATGAACCTCAAACCGAGCTTTTCAATTCATTCTATGTACCCGTGGTGGTCCACATTTTGTTTCATGTATTTTTATTCTCATTTTCATTCGCTTTTTATACCCCCTTTTGACGTGCTTAAGTCGTTTATTTAAGTCATTTCTCGCCTAATCTAAAAATAAAATAAATTTCCACCGATCGTTTGAATTGTATCATCCGTTAATTTTAGTTAAAATGAATTCCGACCGTTCAGTCGTGCCGTAACCACGTTGGAAATCAAAAAAGAGGTTTTTGAAACTAAGGCTAAAATCAACTCGCCTAGTCAAGCTCGTCCACAAAAATAGGTTTTTGAAAGTTTATCATTTCAGTTTCTTACTAAGTAAAATGTATCATTTTTAAGGTCCAACGCCTTAAAATGATCGCCCTTCAAGTAAAAGAATCACTTGATTCACGCATAAGAAAGAACTACGTAGGTCTGATTTCCTCTTCGATGGAGGGTACGTAGGAGCAAAAGCCCCGCTTTTGTCGACCTCAAAAAATAAAAAGAAATAAAAGTTAAGGTAACACAATTTCCACAATTCTAAAAAATAGGCTGTTGTCCTTTGAGACAAATGTGAGAGGTGCTAATACCTTCCTCAAGCGTAAATACAACTCCCGAACTTAGAATTTTCGTTTTGACCGGTTTCCTTCGGTTTTTCCGACGTTTTCCACAAATAAACGTTGGTGGCGACTCCGTGTATCTTTCCAACTTTGGAAAGCGCACCCGTGAGCCTCGCCCTCGCTCGCCCACGAAGGGCTCGTTGCGACAGTTGGCGACTCCACTGGGGACTTTTGTGAGTTAGGCCTATTTTAAAGAATTGTGGAATTGTGAAACTTTGTGTGTGCATTTGTTGAACTGTGTAAAATACAAATAACTGTTGTCTATTTCGCATTCTTTACACTGCATTCTAAGCACCCACGGGTTTGAGTAAAAAAGGGGCCCTACACCCGGGTTCATGGGAATTTAAGGAGTGGAGGTGAATCTATCATCATGCTAGGTCTCCGACTTGCTTGATAATAGTGAAACCTCGTCTAGAGCTTTCTCTCTTTATAATGTGTTGTCACTGGTATTCCATACCGCCACAATATTATTATCTTGAGTGATGATACCTCTAGAAAACAGTTGTGTGAGTTATGAATTATTGGGGAGTAGTTATTAGAGACCCCTAGATATTGTCCTATAGGTTCCCAAATAGGGGCAAAGAGCAAACACGCTTCGTGCCATTCGTTCTCATGCATTTTTTGGTAAAATAGCACTAGTTTATAGTTTTTGCTAGTGGTGTTTGGTTTCTTTAGAGTAATACATAACCTTTTTTATGCTACGTCGAGGCGCCATCATGCCCAAACGTATCATTAAAATTGGATCTCTACGGTCTCGTATGTATGAATTACCCCTTTGTGTTGTTTTCTTTCTGTTTCATGCATACGCATTGTATCATTCATGTCGGAGTCTTGATCCACCCCTTTTTTAGGTAAATGATGGGGACAAATCAAAACGGCAAAAGGTTTTATCAAGTCAAGGTTAAAAGTCTAGATGTCACTAGCCTCAAGGAATTGGGACGATTGATGGGACCTCTCCAAAGGCAAGCCTTCCGCAAAGTGTATGGGAAGATTCTAGATTTGACCGCAGCGGAGGTATTTACGGAAGCTGTCGTATCCCTCGCCCAATACTATGACCAGCCGTTGAGGTGTTTCACGTTTGGGGACTTCCAAATGGTACCAACTATTGAAGAGTTTGAGGAAATATTAGGAAGCCCTCTTGGGGGGAGAAAACTGTATCTTTTCTCCGGCTTTCTTCCTTCCTTGAGCAAGATTGCAGCTGTGGTTGGAGATTCAGCAAAAGAGTTGGATCGCATGAAGCAAACTCGGAACGGTGTAGTGGGCCTGCCTCAAAAATACTTGGAAGGCAAGGCAAGGGAAATAGCGAGCCAAGAGAAGTGGGGCCCGTTTGTGGATATATTAGCTTTGTTGATTTTTGGGGTTGTCCTCGCATATCACCATAGCAAGGAGAGTCCAGTGGTGGCTATCTTGGCAGATTTGTTTGACACCTTTGACCGGAGGTGTGAGAAAAACAGTGCACGGATTGTCTGTTGTTTACCCGCTCTCTGTGTGTGGTTGATTTCACACCTATTCCAACAAGACACAAGACACCCGTGTCCGCTTCAAAGTTATCGCTCATGCGCCGAAAAAGGAAGAGTTGATTGGGACCAACATTTGGCGGGGATAAGGGGCAGCGCAATCAATTGGTTTCCTCATTGGAAGGAAGGCAATGAAGGAGTTCTTTTCTCGTGTGGGGACTACCCTAATGTTCCATTGATAGGGACTAGGGGGTGTATTAATTATAATCCCACACTCGCCATAAGACAGCTAGGGTACCCCATGAGAGGAGCGCCAACGGAAGGGAGTCTCTCACCTTTCCTTGTGAAAGATTTAGACGCACAAGGTCTCAAGGTTATACAAAGAATCCACAAGGCGTGGAGGAGTCCGTTGAGGAAAGACAAGGAGCTTAGGGGCATCCGTAATGGCGTCATCGGAGGTTATCATGGATGGCTAAGAATTCACACGCGAGGGTTAGATTGGATCTCCAAGTTTAAAGTTTTCGATGACGAGAACTTCGAAGCTCCGGAGGAAGATGAAGAAGTCTGAGCTCTAAAATTAGAGCTAGGGAAGACAAGACTCGCCTAGGAGAAGTTCAAATCAGCTGCTACACACATCCGGAAAGAGTGCACCGAGTTACAAGAGGAAAACGCGGCCACTGCAAGAGCCCTTGAACAAGAAATCAAAAGGGCCCGGAAGGAGGAATATGGTCGAGAGAAATTCCGAGGAGCATTGTGGGATAGCAACAATGAGCTCAAGCTCCGAAGAGAGGAAAGAGATCAGTCTCGGGTGCATGGCATGATCTTAAAAGAAGAGTTAGTTGCTTGCGCGAGGTCCAAAAGGAGTTTGGCTCAACACTTGGAAGCCACGGAGCAAAGCATGCTAGCTATCATAGGGCAATACAAGGAAGAGTTGAACCATTCTGTGGCCCATGAACAAAAGCTAGTGGAGGATTTTGCACAAGCGTACGCCAAAAAAGAAGCAAGAGGGAGGGTGATTGATGCATTGCATCAAGAAGCGACTATGTGGATGGATAGGTTCGCCTTGACCTTGAATGGAAGTCAAGACCTCCCGCGTCTATTAGCCAAAGCAAAAGCCATGGCCGAAGTGTGTACAGCCCCCGAGGAGATTCATGGGCTAATCAATTACTGTCAACACATGATAGATTTGATGGCCCACATAATTAGAAACCGTTAGGTTCTCTTGTAACACCATTGTATAATTTTGGCTAGATGAAAGCTTTGTTCTTTTTATAAAATGGGAAATTCTGAACTCATCATGTTATCTAAAAAAACCTTGGGGTGGATCCAAGTGCTCCAATCATTCATTTGCATGCTCATGTTTTGGTGGCATACTAACCAATCCTTTGAGGTGGTGAGCTGCGCCTCGGTGGAACCAAGTCCGTCACTACCTTCTCTCTCCAACGCGGCCATAATGGTGGCGCGTGTTATGCTCAGGAACGGATTTGAGCCCAGAATGGGTCTAGGCAAGGACTGCCTCGGGAATGCCGACATGGTCGATATCAAGGGAAATCCATACAAGTATGGATTAGGGTATGAACCCGGGATGCCAGGGAGGAGGAACGTGCCGTCAAGATTTCGGGCGGATAGGGTATGGCCCGGCCGTATTAGCCAGTGTTTCACCAGCGCTGGAATGGTGTCCGAGGAGGAGGTGGTCGCAATAGAAGAGGAGTTCCCTCAAGACCCACCAATTTTTGTGCAACCATGCCACCCCGGTTCCCAAGTGGGGGACTGGCGTGTGATAAGCCAGTCAGAAGTCTATACCGCTGATTCAATGTAATTAGAGCCTATAGATTTCCTTTCTCTTTTGTTTTGTGAAACCTACCTTATTAAATAAACAAAGAGATCTTGTTTCATCTGTTCTTGCCGTTCCACCTTTTCTCATATCATTTTGCGTGTTTTTGTTTCTTTTGTCTTGTTTGGTATAGATATGAGGGTCGATTCTTTGAGGATCCTAACAACGAGGGTTTGACAATCGATTTTGATCGAGATATAAGCTAAACGATAAACGAGGAAGAGGAAGAGGACGTCTTGTCACCAGAGTTGGAGAGGTTGGTCGCTCAGGAAGAACGTAAAATGAAGCCTCACCAAGAAGAAACCGAATTGGTAAACTTGGGGACCACGGAGGAAAAGAAAGAAGTGAAGGTAGGAACCAGTATGACCGCGCCTATCCGCCAAGGCTTGATAACCCTTCTTGAAGAGTATCAAGATGTCTTCGCGTGGTCATATCAAGACATGCCCGGTCTAGATTCCGACATTGTGCAGCATAAGTTGCCTTTGAATCTTGGGTCTTCCCCGGTTAAGCAAAAGTTACGAAGAATGAGACCCGAGATGTCTTTAAAAATTAAAGAAGAAGTAAGGAAGCAATTTGACGCAGGGTTTTTAGCTGTGGCTCGGTACCTAGAATGGGTGGCCAATATTGTCCCGGTCCCGAAAAAGGACGGCAAGGTTCGGATGTGTGTAGACTACCGGGACTTGAACCGGGCCAGTCCAAAAGACAATTTTCCCCTACCACACATTGACATATTGGTAGATAATACAGCCAAATTCGCCCTTTTCTCATTTATGGATGGTTTCTCAGGGTATAATCAAATAAATATGGCACCCGAAGATGTAGAGAAGACCACTTTCGTCACCCTATTGGGGACATTCTGCTATAAAGTGATGGCCTTCGGGCTGAAAAATGTTGGGGCAACCTATCAGCGTGCCATGGTGGTGTTGTTCCATGATATGATGCATAAGGAAATAGAGGTCTACGTAGATGACATGATTGCCAAGTCTCGGACTGAGGCCGAACACCTTGTCAATCTGCGTAAGCTGTTTGGAAGGTTGCAGAAATACCAATTAAAACTAAACCCAACCAAATGCACCTTTGGGGGGAAGTCAGGGAAGCTGCTAGGATTTATCGTAAGTCAGAAAGGGATAGAGATAGATCCCGAGAAAGTGAAGGCCATCCTTGAGATGCCAGAACCACGCACGGAGAAGCAGGTTCGGGGGTTTTTGGGCAGGTTGAATTATATCGCGAAATTTATCTCGCAACTCACCCCTACCTGTGAGCCCATTTTTAAGCTATTACGTAAGAACCAGGCGGTCCTGTGGAACAGTGACTGCCAAGAGGCCTTCGAGAAGATCAAATAGAGTCTCGCAAATCCCCCGGTGCTCATGCCACCTGTAACAGGAAGACCTCTTTTCCTGTACATGGCCGTGTTGGACGAGTCTATGGGGTGCGTGTTGGGTCAGCATGATGATTCTGGGAAAAAAGAGCAAGCCATCTACTATCTGAGCAAAAAGTTTACCGCATGTGAGATGAATTACTCAATGCTAGAAAGGACGTGTTGTGCTCTGGTATGGGCATCACATCGGCTTAGGCAGTACATGCTCAGCCATACCACGTGGCTTATTTCCAAAATGGATCCTGTGAAATACATCTTTGAAAAACTGGCCCTCACGGGATGAATCGCTAGGTGGCAGGTACTATTATCTGAATTCGATATCGTTTACGTCACCCAAAAGGCGGTAAAGGGAAGTGCCTTAGCAGATTATTTGGCCCAGCAACCCCTCCAGGATTATCGGCCGATGCACCCCGAGTTCCCAGATGAAGATATCATGGCCCTGTTTGAAGAGAAGCGGACGCATGAGGACATAGACAAATGGATTGTTTGCTTCGATGGAGCATCTAATGCTTTGGGCCACGGAGTAGGGGCAGTCCTTGTATCCCCAGATGATCAGTGTATTCCTTTCACGGCTAGGCTAAGTTTTGATTGTACCAACAATATGGCCGAGTACGAAGCATGCGCCCTCGGGGTTCAGGCGGCCATTGATTTTGATGTAAAAATACTCAAGGTGTATGGAGACTCAACTTTGGTGATACGCCAGTTGAACGGAGAATGGGAAACTAGGGATCCGAAGTTGATACCCTATCAAACTCACATCTTGAGGTTAGCCAAGTACTTTGACGACATTTCCTTCCACCACATACCTCGGGAAGAGAATCAAATGGCTGATGCATTTGCCACCTTGGCATCCATGTTTCAACTTGCCCCACACGGGGATCTGCCGTACATCGAATTTAAATCTCAAGGCAGGCCGGCATATTGTTATGCAATAGAGGAAGAGCGGGATGGGAAACCGTGGTATTTCAACATCAAACAGTATGTCGAGAACAAAGAATACCCACCAGGGATTTCTGACAATGACAAAAGGACGTTGAGGAGATTGGCTATTGGTTTCTTTGTAAGCGGTACCATCCTGTACAAACGAAACCACGACATGACCCTCCTACGATGCGTAGATGCCAAAGAGGCAAACTTCATGATTGAGGAGATCCACGAGGGTTCCTTTGAGACACATGCCAATGGGCATGCTATGGCCAAAAAAATCCTTAGGGCCGGTTATTATTGGCTCACCATGGAAAGCGATTGCTGCGCTCATGTAAGGAAATGTCATAAATGTCAGGCATACGCGGACAATGTCAATGTTCCGCCACATCCTCTGAAATTTTTGTCCGCTCCTTGGCCTTTTTCCATGTGGGGAATAGATGTCATTGGGGCCATCGAACCCAAAGCATCGAATGGTCACCGCTTCATTCTTGTGGCGATAGATTACTTCACCAAATGGGTCGAAGCGGCTTCTTATACTAATGTCACGAGAAGTGTGGTAGTCAGATTCATAAAGAAGGAGCTGATTTGTCGATACGGACTCCCCAGGAAGATCATTACTGACAATGGCACCAATCTGAACAATAAGATGATGCAGGAAATGTGCGAGGACTTCATGATCCAGCATCATAACTCTACCCCTTATCGGCCAAAGATGAATGGGGCTGTAGAGGCTGCGAATAAGAATATTAAGAAGATTGTTCAAAAGATGACAGTGTCATACAAAGATTGGCATGAGATGTTGCCTTTCGCCCTGAACGGATACAGAACCTCGGTGCGAACTTCTACTGGGGCAACGCCGTATTCCTTGGTTTATGGGATGGAGGCAGTACTCCCATTTGAGGTAGAAGTTCCTTCTCAGAGGATAATAGCAGAATCCGGCCTAGAAGAGTCGGAATGGGCTCAAGCACGCTACGACCAACTCAACCTCATTGAAGGTAAGCGTTTGACAGCCATGAGCCATGGGCGTCTGTATCAACGAAGAGTAAAGAACGCATTCGACAAGAAGGTACGTCCGCGCAAGTTCAACGAGGGGGACCTCGTGCTGAGAAAGATGTCCCACGTTGTTAAGGATAGTCGAGGCAAGTGGGCCCCGAATTATGAAGGACCGTTCATGGTGAAAAGAGCTTTTTCTGGGGGTGCTCTGATACTCACCAACATGGATGGCGAGGAGTTGCCCTCGCCCGTGAACTCCGATGTAGTTAAACGATATTACGCTTGAAGTCTGGGGCAATCGGGAGGACCGTTGCATGTTTTTTATTTCTGAGTTTTTCTCGTTCTTCTTGGTTTCCTCTAGGGATTCCCATTCACTGTATTTGTCTCGTTTCTTTGAAAAGAAAAGATGGGCAAGGTTTCAGTCCTCCCTTTGGTTTCAAACCTTGTGTTTTTGATTTGTTATAACTTGAGCCCTTTTCGCTCGGTGTATGGGGTGCCCCAAACGCTTATCTAAAATTGAATCTAACCAGCCTTCACTAAGAAAGTCATCGCATTAGGAACATTCATACATGCACATACACATGCATATTTTGTGGTAACAGGGGCAGGGCCTTCTTAGGTCACGGTTAGAAGTCGAGACAAGTTGACTGCGGAAATCAACCAAGGTAAGAGGATGACCGGACACGATTGGCCATTGGATTTTTTGTTTCCTACTTACAGGTACATAGGGACGGATGCAAGTGGGGATAGGGTCAAGACCGACCGATCGTTGCCCCTTCCCGACGCTAAACAAGCAGAGAACGTCGCTGCAAGGCAGCCCAAGATGGCCCCGAGGAAACTTGCCTCAAAGAGATCCAGGAAGGATAAAGCGGCCGAAGGAACCAGTTCCGCTCCCGAGTATGACAGTCACCGCTTTAGGAGCGCTGAACACCAGCAGCGCTTCGAGGCCATCAAGGGATGGTCATTTCTCCGGGAGCGACGCGTCCAGCTCAGGGATGATGAGTATACCGATTTCCAGGAGGAGATAGTTCGCCGGCGGTGGGCATCACTAGTTACCCCCATGGCCAAGTTCGATCCAGACATAGTCCTCGAATTTTATGCCAATGCTTGGCCTACAGAGGAGGGCGTGTGAGATATGAGGTCCTGGGTGAGGTGTCAGTGGATCCCATTTGATGCAGACGCTATCAGCCAGTTCCTGGGATACCCTTTAGTGCTGGAAGAGGGCCAGGAGTACGAGTATGGCCAGAGGAGGAACCGGTCCGATGGGTTCGATAAGGAGGCCATCACCCATTTGCTATGTATACCGGGGCAGGATTTTGCCCGGACTGCTGCCGGGAGACGGGTGCGGATCATGCGCACCAACATGACCACCCTGACTCAGATCTGGATGACTTTGCTGCTCAGCAACATCCAGCCCAACGATCATAATTTCGACCTCCCCCTGCTGGAGTGTCAGCTGGTGTACGTCATCCTGACACGGATGAGCATTCACGTGGCTCAGTTAATCGCTAATGCCATCTATCTATTTGCAGGTATGGCGCCTACCAGGCATCCTCTGGACCCGGATAAGTCCAACAGGGCCCTGGGATTTCCCGCCTTGATCATAGGACCCTGCCAGTCGTTCGGAGTCCCCGTCGCACCAAGCAAGGTGATTCGGCCGCCCATCACCCGAGCTTTTATTGAGAAGTATTGCACACAGAGACAGGCCCAGGGGGATGCTCCGCAGGCCGCAGATGCGCCGCCACCTCATCAGGCTGGTCCAGCCGGATCGTTTGATACGGAGCAGTATTTGCGGCATTTGGTTCGCCAGCAGGCGGCCAACCACCGGGCACATGTACAGACCCATGATTGTCTTTACCAGATGAGCCTCAGCCTGCAGAGCCAGGGTTTTACTTCTTTTCTGTGCCCTACTCCGGACCAGTTCAGGGCAGAGGTCGCATGGCCTGGAGATTGGCCTGAGGCCCGGGCAGGAGAGGCGCCAGCAGAGGCACCAGCAGAGGCTCCCGACGAGGCAGATGAGGCCCGCGAGGACAAGGAGATGACCGATTTACTAGATTTCTTAGGAGGGAGCGGGGCCACATGATTCGGAGATCCCTTGATCCATATTTCTTTTTGTTTCCATTTTTCCTGTTATATATTTTTGTTTGACTAAGGGACTAACGTTTGTTTCATGTTGATTGACTTTTGTTTTGTACATACATATCGTTTAAGTTGTTACGTCGGTACTTGTTTCATTGTTGTCAATAATGTTTGTTGAAATTCCGGGACCGTGTAGAGTTTTTCATTTAGGAACGTCGTCCTAAAAAATAAAATGAACCAAAAATCCTAATAAAAAGAAAGAAGCGTTGTGAATAAAATGTCTGCGTATACAAAGAAAAAGGAAAGTGTGTATAAAAGGTTTTTTTTGTGTGTAAATGATGTGTGGAAAGGAATCCTTGTGTGTGTGAGCAACGAGTGTATATGAAAAAACTTTTGTGTGAACCATAAGTGTGTGTTGGGAAAAATGAAAAAATCTTTGAACGTAAATAGGGTTTGTATATAGACCGTGTGACGTAAAGAGAAAGAGTTCCAATGCGTGTACAGAAAAAGATTGTCATGTATAAGAATATAGATGTACAAAGAAAGGTTTTCTTCATAAAGGACCACAGGCGTATAATTTTGTGAATATATGAAACAAAAAGGAAAAAGAAAGAAAGACCGCGAAGGTCGACATGTTATAGTTAAGAAGTATAAATCATTCGTAAAGAGCAAACGTATCTTCTGGAAACAAGGGACTGATGCTAAGAGTTTATTTTCCGGAATAACCGAGATAAGGATGGGTGAATTCATTGAACTGATAAAAGAACATAATTGGGAAACGTTGGGTCTGTTTGTGTAAATTCCCAACCGTAGTATCACAATGCCATAAACGGGATGCTTGAGTGCCCACCTGGCTGTAGCCATGACTAATTTTGCATGTTGTTTTCAAATCATCATTGTCATGCGTGCCTTATGGAATAATATGGAAGTTCGGCCCAAAATCGACACCTTGACACCCAAATTTGTTTCGCCCCAGATATCAAGATTGGGTTCCCACGATAAAAGACCCCATTGAAACACAACCTCAGACCTTTTTGAACCTTGGCTTGTAAAAAAGGAATCCTCATTCCTTCCCCGAAGCAAAGGACAGTGGAATCTCCTCAAGGGAGAGCGAATAGAATGCTAAAACCCAATTTCCCAAAGAAAATGATGGGGGAATGAGAAGAAAAAAGAAGGAAGAAATGGGAAGAAAGAAAAAGAAAAAGATGAAAGTAAAGAAAAGAACAATAAAAAAGAAAGAAAGAGAAGGATTCCCGATCAAAGGTCGAAAGGAAGTAAAAATAGCAATTCTCAATCAATGGGAGAGAGAGAACGGAAGATCTTCAGACCAGATAAATTTTCGGCAGGGTAAGTGACTGCCGGCGAAGGAAAACCCATTTTTGTTGTCTCTTCCTTTCAGATTGCCATTCAAGGTCATTCTCGACTGGCGATATCCCACCCCACCTGAACAAAGAGGAAAAGACCGAAACACCCAGCTTCCTCTCCAAAAAACACTACCCTCGAGAAAATCCTATTGGTCTGTGATCGTACGTTTGATCTTTGATTCGATAGGAAGTCGTGTGCAAAATAGAGTCATGGTGCAGTTATGGTTTGGGAATAGGATAAAACACGTGCCTTGTGAGTTTTATACACTATGAGTGATTTATTTTCAGCTTAGACCGATGTTTCCCCTGCATGTTCATTTAAAAGCTAAAAGTTGACGTCCTGCCCTTCATTCTCGGTTACAAGACTACCCTTGGCACAAGTATATTGTTTCTCTAAGATATGGTGCTCTCGCGAATGATTTATTTTTCTTTACAAAAAGCATGTTTGCCTTTCAGGTGGAAAAACCCGGTGGACCGTTCGGTCCCGCCAACCCCCTTTTTCGGAGCCCCATGAATGTTATTGCCTAGCGTTGTTCATGTGTCTTCCACCTTCGAGTTTGGAGCTATGTTTTATGATTGCCTAAGTGCGGACCCTCAAGGCAATCCTCCATTCTCACCCTTTTTCGGAGCCCCATGAATGTTATTGCCTAGCGCTGTTCATGTGTCCTCCACCTTCGAGTTTGGAGCTATGTTTCATGATTGCCTAAGTGCGGACCCTCAAGGCAATCCTCCATTCTCCCCCTTTTTCGGAGCCCCATGAATGTTAATGCCTAGCGCTGTTCATGTGTCCTCCACCATCGAGTTTGGAGCTATGTTTCATGATTGCCTAAGTGCGGACCCTCAAGGCAATCCTCCATTCTCCCCCTTTTTCGGAGCCCCATGAATGTTATTGCCTAGCGCTGTTCATGTGTCCTCCACCTTCGAGTTTGGAGCTATGTTTCATGATTGCCTAAGTGCGGACCCTCAAGGCAATCCTCCATTCTCCCCCTTTTTCGGAGCCCCATGAATGTTATTGCCTAGCGCTGTTCATGTGTCCTCCACTTTCGAGTTTGGAGCTATGTTTCATGATTGCCCAAGTGCGGACCCTCAAGGCAATCCTCCATTCTCCCCTTTTTCGGAGCCCCATTGAATGTTATTGCCTAGCGCTGTTCATGTGTCCTCCACCTTCGAGTTTGAAGCTATGTTTCATGATTGCCTAAGTGCGGACCCTCAAGGCAATCCTCCATTCTCCCCCTTTTTCGGAGCCCCATGAATGTTATTGCCTAGCGCTGTTCATGTGTCCTCCATCTTCGAGTTTGGAGCTATGTTTCATGATTGCCTAAGTGCGGACCCTCAAGGAAATCCTCCATTCTCCCCCTTTTTCGGAGCCCCATGAATGTTATTGCCTAGCGCTGTTCATGTGTCCTCCACCTTCGAGTTTGGAGCTATGTTTCATGATTGCCTAAGTGCAGACCCTCAAGGCAATCCTCCATTTTCCGCCTTTTTCGGAGCCCCATGAATGTTATTGCCTAGCGCTGTTCATGTGTCCTCCACCTTCGAGTTTGGAGCTATGTTTCATGATTGCCTAAGTGCAGACCCTCAAGGCAATCCTCCATTTTCCGCCTTTTTCGGAGCCCCATGAATGTTATTGCCTAGCGCTGTTCATGTGTCCTCCACCTTCGAGTTTGGAGCTATGTTTCATGATTGCCTAAGTGCGGACCCTCAAGGCAATCCTCCATTCTCCCCCTTTTTCGGAGCCCCATGAATGTTATTGCCTAGCGTTGTTCATGTGTCCTCCACCTTCGAGTTTGGAGCTATGTTTCATGATTGCCTAAGTGCAGACCCTCAAGGCAATCCTCCATTCTCCCCCTTTTTCGGAGCCCCATGAATGTTATTGCCTAGCGTTGTTCATGTGTCCTCCACCTTCGAGTTTGGAGCTATGTTTCATGATTGCCTAAGTGCAGACCCTCAAGGCAATCCTCTATTCTCCCCCTTTTTCGGAGCCCCATGAATGTTATTGCCTAGCGCTGTTCATGTGTCCTCCACCTTCGAGTTTGGAGCTATGTTTCATGATTGCCTAAGTGCGGACCCTCAAGGCAATCCTCCATTCTCCCCCTTTTTCGGAGCCCCATGAATGTTACTGCCTAGCGCTGTTCATGTGTCCTCCACCTTCGAGTTTGAAGCTATGTTTCATGATTGCCTAAGTGCGGACCCTCAAGGCAATCCTCCATTCTCACCCTTTTTCAGAGCCCCATGAATGTCATTGCCTAGCGTTCTTCATGTGTCCTCCATTATCAAGCGCGGAGCCTCTAATGACTGGGAAATATGTTCTTCTGTTGTTTTCCGGATCGGTTCCTTCGCCAAACATGTGTATATGTGTATATGTATATTATATTCGTTGTTATTGTTGTTGTTTGTATCTTGTTTTGTGTTTTACAGCAAAAAAGAAGGAGTAGAGACGAGAATCGTCACCACGGAAAGGGCGGGATGGACGAAATCAGTGTCTTATCTTTGCTTTCCTCTTATTTCCGATGAGAGGTAAGTAAAGAGAGGCAACTGTCATACCCTAATTTCGTCCGGGGATTATAATTTGATGATATACAACCATTGATTGGCCGCTTCGAGATATTTGGCACCCTTTGTTGCACAATATGTGAAGTCCTGAGACGTGCCGAAAATCAAAAGGAAGCAGGCTTACGCGATCCGTGAAAATTCCGTGATGTGACGAAAATAGAAAGGAGGTATTTTTTGCAATCCGTGAGTTTTCGTAACTTCTTCAAAAGCTAAAAAAGAGTAAATACATAATCCGTAAGGACTCGTAACCTTGCGGAAGGAAAATAAGTATCGTTACGAAATTCGTAAATTTTCGTAACGTTACGGAAAAAGAATTACCAAAAAAAGGTGGGGGTGCATTTAGTAAAAAGGGGGGTACAAATAGCAACCAGACCCACTTGGGCCTTCCAGATTCTTCCTCCAGAAGGTTTTTGCTTCTCGAGGAAGCAACCTTGCTCGCTTGGGCGAGCTGGGTGGCAAGTTCCTCCCCTATTTTGCTATAAATAGGGGGAGGAGTGAAGGGAGAAGGGGTTCAGCCTTCTTGGCACTTCTTATTCTCTCGAAATTGCTGAAGAAAATTATTTCCGTGAAGAAAATCCATGCCGAGGCGCTTCCATAACGTTTCCGTGAGTAATTACGCGAAGATTCTCGACCGTTCTTCAACATTCATCGTTCGTTCTTCGTTTTCTTCAGTCTTCAACGGGTAAGTACTTCAAACCAAGCTTTTCAATTCATTCTATGTACCCGTGGTGGTCCACATTTTGTTTCATGTATTTTTATTCTCGTTTTCATTCGCTTTCTATACCCCCTTTTGACGTGCTTAAGTCATTTATGTAAGTCATTTCTCGCCTAATCTAAAAATAAAATAAATTTCCACCGATCGTTTGAATTGTATCATCCGTTAATTTCAGTTAAAATGAATTCCGACCGTTCGGTCGTGCCGTAACCACGTTGGAAATCAAAAAAGAGGTAAAATAATAATATAATAATCAAAAAAATATATTTTAGTAAAATAAAGCAAAAAATCAATCAGACGTTTTCTCTTTGGGATTTCTCATTCTTAATTGAATTGACTAATAACTAAAGTGAAACTAAGGCTAAAATCAACTCGCCTAGTCAAGCTCGTCCACAAAAATAGGTTTTTGAAAGTTTATCATTTCAGTTTCTTACTAAGTAAAATGTATCATTTTTAAGGTCCAACGCCTTAAAATGATCGCCCTTCAAGTAAAAGAATCACTTGATTCACGCATAAGAAAGAACTACGTAGGTCTGATTTCCTCTTCGATGGAGGGTACGTAGGAGCAAAAGCCCCGCTTTTGTCGACCTCAAAAAATAAAAAGAAATAAAAGTTAAGGTAACACAATTTCCACAATTCTAAAAAATAGGCTATTGTCCTTTGAGACAAACGTGAGAGGTGCTAATACCTTCCTCAAGCGTAAATGCAACTCCCAAACTTAGAATTTTTGTTTTGACCGGTTTCCTTCGGTTTTTCCGACGTTTTCCACAAATAAACCTTTGTGGCGACTCCGCGCATCTTTCCTCCTTTGGAAAGCGCACCCGTGAGCCTCGCCCTCGCTCGCCCACGAAGGGCACGTTGCGACAGGAACCAATTAATGGATGCCCCTACCATACCAGCCAAGAGTTGCTCCCAATTTGCTTTCCCTTTCTCGGCACACATGCGGTGACCTTGTAGGAAACAGGTGGGTCTACTTTCATGGTGGAAAATGTGAGAAACCAACCATAAATAAAGAGCGGGTGTGCAATAGACAATCCTTGCTCCGCTCTTCTCGCATCTCCGGCCAAATGTGTCATAAGCATCGACCAACACAACAACAATCAGACTTTCCTTATTGTGGTGATAAGCAAGAAAAGCATCGATCGCTACTAGATCTACTAGCCCATCCACATTTGGAAAGAGGACGACTCCAAACACCAATAACGCTAAAACATCAATGAATGAGGCCCATTCTCCTTGATCTGCCATGGCTTTCGTTTTCTCTTCCAAATGCTTCCTTGGTATCCCAACCACACCATTTCTGTTTTGTTTTACTCAGTCCAATTCTTGCGCCGAGACTTTGACCACTTTGGTTATCCTTGCCATGGAGGGGTATAATCCGGAAAATAGATACGGCCTCCTTCCTCATAGTGAGCATCCTAAGATCCCTTCAAATTCTTCTACGATTGTTACTAACTAAAAGTCCCCAAACGTGAAGCACCTTAGCGTCTGGTCGTAATATTGAACGAGGGATGCAATGGCTTCAACAGACACTTCTATCATAGCCAAATCCCAGATCTTTCCATATGTCATGCGGAAAGCTTGACGTTGGAGTTGATCCATCCATTGCCCTAACTCTTGCAAATTGGAAACTTCTAGGCTTTTGATTTTGACGTGATAAAACCTTTTATTAAAAAAGGGTGCTTGATTCAATCCCATGTTTTTGCTAGAATGAAAAACTCTATTGATCAATACTCTGACACCCTATCATGGAGGAAATATAATGAATGCATGAGGGAACGTTTATGCTATGCATGACACAAATGCACTTTACAGACACAAGAGCCAGGAAGATCGTGTCTTCTTACTCACAAGCATTGGGCCTCATAGTTCATTCACAGTCATTACCATGGTGCCCCATGCATGCATTTAAGAAGGTGATTGGACCTTTCGATTTCCCGTGACAAAATGACAAGACAAATGCAAGGCATGAGTGATGACACAGTATGGATATACATGCATGAAAGCACGTGGTTGATGAAAAGAAACATACTAGACGAACAACCATGGTAATGCAATCAAATGATGCCAAAATGACATAACAACATAGCAAGCACAGGAAAGACACACCAAACATGATGATGTAAGCTCCATTGGTGCTTGTAGGCCTAGTATCTTCTTCATCAATGGATTCCTTTGCTTCTTGGATGATGAATGACAGCGGAATGGAGAAGGAAGAGAGAGAGGAGACGCCACTTCAAGGAGAAGATGAGTCTAGAAGAAGCTCACCACCATAGGAGGCCATCGATAAGAGCTTGGAGGAAGAAAGAGATGAATGAAGGGAGAGAGAGAGAAGAACACGAAATTTTGTGCTCTAAAAGAGATCTAAAATCTGAATTTTAATATTCAAATGATCAAAGTTGAAAAAAATGCACACACATGACCTCTATTTATAGCCTAAGAGTCACACAAAATTGGAGGAAAATTTGAATTTCACTTGAATTTGAAATTGAATTTGTGGAGCCAAATTTTGGAGCCAAAATTTCACTAATTATGATTAGTGAATTTTAGCTATGGTTCAGCCCACTAATCCAAGATCAAGTCCAAGATTCTCCACTAAGTGTGCTTAGGTGTCATGAGGCATGTAAAGCATGAATGGCATGCACAAAGTGTGACTATATGATGTGGCAATGGGGTGTAGCAAGAAAATGCTCACCCCCCCCCCCCCTCTAAAATTTAATTGGATTGGGCTTCTCCCAATTCAATTAAATTTATTTCTTAACACAAACATTAAATACACTTAATGCATGTGAAATTACAAAAGTACCCCTAATACAAAAACTAGTCTAGGTGCCCTAAAATACAAGGGCTGAAAAATCCTACATTTCTACGGTACCTTACCTACATTATAGAGCCCTAAATACAAGGCCCAAAAATAATGAAATCCTAATCTAATATGTACAAAGATAAGTGGGCTCATACTTAGCCCATGGGCCCAAAATCTACCTTAAGGCTCATGAGAACCTTATGCTCATCTCTTGCATCTTCGGCCCAATCTTCTTGGAGTCTTCTATCCAATACCCTTGGGGGGTAGGATTGCATCATTCACTCCTCCTTGAAAAGGATTTGACCTCAAATCCATAGGATCTTGAAACTCATGGATTCTTTCCTCAACACCTGTAAAAAGAATAAAAACATATGTATTAGTGATGTTGGGTATGTTAGAGTAAGGTAAAGACTGAAAACCCATTTCCTGACCATCTTCCCATGAGAGAACATAGTTCCTCACCAACTCAATGAGTGGTGCTACAAGTATAGAAAAATATGGGACAAACCTTTTGTAAAAGTTTGTTAAGTCATTGAAGCCCCAAATTTCTCTTATACATGGTGGAGTGGGCCACTCAGGAATGACCTTTATTCTCTTAGGGTCCATGGGAAGCCCTTGATCACTATTTAAAAAGTTAAGGGAAGTAATGGAACAAAACATACCTTTTTATTTATTTTCATGTTGATTATTCCTACAAAAAATTATGACAAACCTAAGGTGTCCCATATGAACACCTAAGTTTGTATTGAAACAAAAAATAAGAAGAAACCTACCTAATGAGTCCATATGTACACAAATCATGAAGATGTTGGGTGCATGAGTGATTTTACAAAAGAGGGTTGGACCACTCAACACATTCATTATACCACTTATCATAGGAATTTGGTGCCTCATAATACTTATTTTGGGCACCAACAAAGCACAAGGATTTAAGCTCTTACGAACCAAACCCTCATCCAACAACTCCTTTACCTGAGGAATAACCTCAAGCTCAAGAGGTATAGCGGTGCTAAGGGATGTTTCCCTTGATAGGAGAAGGTAGAAAGATTGTTTAAGAAGGAGGGCTCTTTTGATATCACATTTTGTTGCAAAATGATTTTCCTTCTTAACGATCTTTTTGGAGGAATCCTTTTCCTCTTTTTCCTTCCCCTTGGCCTTTGAAGACAAGGCCTTACTATCCTTCTTTTTCTTTTGGTTTTCTAGTTTTTCTTCCTCACCCCTCTTATCTTTCATAGTTAGTTGATCTTTGGCCACCTGTGAAGGTGTTTGAGGATGCAACACAAATTTAGTGCCAAGATGGGTGAGGGTAATCTCATTAGTTAGGCCATTATAAATGATCTTCCTATCAAATTGCCACGGCCTTCCTAAAAGAATATGTCCTGCCTCCATGGGAACTATATCACAATTAACTTCATCCTTATATGTCCCAATTAAGAATGACAAGAATACATGAAAAAAATGTATCTAGAATTCAATCAACAAAATAAAAATTCAACACAAACTTAGAACATAATGTGACAATTACTATGACTAAACATGACTCTAAGACAACATGGATTAAGTGATTTACACTTAGATTTTTGTGTTTTTTTTTCTAATCAATATTTTGGAAGAAAATTTAGATCTAAGGTTCAGCACAAGAATATTATGAATGAAAAATGATAGAACCTAAAATCAACACAAAAACATGATTCAAGAGTAGATCTACAAAATTTGAACCATAGAAATGCAAGAACAAGTGTAGATCTAAGATTTAATCGGTTTATTTTTTTGAATCTACTCTAAACAGCACCAAACCACAAGACAATGGAGGATATACATGGAGAATAAGATGAAGAACAAGGAATTAAAGAGAATTCACCGAACAAAAAGATAGAGGAAGCAAAAGAACATCACCTAGATGAAGATGCTTTTGATACCACATGATGTAAGCTCCATTGGAGCTTGTAGGCCTAGAATCTTCTTCATCAATGGATTCCTTTGCTTCTTAGAAGATGAATGGCAGCGGAATGGAGAAGGAAGAGAGAGAGGAGATGCCACTTCAAGGAGAAGATGAGTCTAGAAGAAGCTCACCACCATAGGAGGCCATGGATAAGAGCTTGGAGGAAGAAGAAGATGAATGAAGGGAGAGGGAGAGTAGAACATGAAATTTTGTGCTCTAAAAGAGCTCTAAAATCTGAAGTTTAATACTCAAATGATCAAAGTTCAAAAAAATGCACACACATGACCTCTGTTTATAGTCTAAGTGTTACACAAAATTGGAGGAAAATTTGAATTTCACTTGAATTTGAAATTGAATTTGTGGAGCCAAAATTTCACTAATTATGATTAGTGAATTTTAGCTATGGTTCAACCCACTAATACAAGATCAAGTCCAAGATTCTCCACTAAGTGTGCTTAGGTTTCATAAGGCATGTAAAGCATGAAGGACATGCACAAAGTGTGACTATATGATGTGGCAATGGGGTGTAGCACGAAAATGCTCACCCCCCCCTCTAAAATTTAAATGGATTGGGCTTCTCCCAATTGAATTAAATTTATTTCTCAACACACACATCAAATATTCACTTAATGCATGTGAAATTACAAAAGTACCCCTAATACAAAAACTAGTTTAGGTGCCCTAAAATACAAGGGCTGAAAAATCCTACATTTCTAGGGTACCTTATGTCGCAACCTACCCTTCGGTGGGAGGGCGACGCGAGACTCGCGGGATGCGTGTTCCACGAAAGGAATACGCGCGGAGTCGCCACCAACGTTTATTTGAGGAAAACGTCGGAAAAACCGGAAAAGACGCGATCTACGAACTTTTAAGTGAAAGGTTCGGGAGTTGTATTTACGCACGGGGAAGGTATTAGCACCCCACACGTCCGTCCCAAGGGACGGCAGCCTTTAATCGAATGTGCAAACATGACTTTGATTTTTATGTTCCCTTTTATGTTCTTTATATCCTTTATACCCTTTTTATATTTTTTTCTTTTTTGTGGTCGACAAGGGTGTTTCCCTTTGCTCCTACGTATTCCTCAATTTGTGATGAGGAAATCAGACCTACGTAGTTCTTTCGGAACAAAGTGTTTGGTTAAGTTTGTTTTTGTCTTTTTTGCAAAATATGTTTTTATTTGAACAAAAGGTCATTTAAGGTGTTGGACCATTAAACGGTCTTTTGATTTTGAAAGATGAGAAACGTTAAGGCGTTGGACCATTAACGATCTCTTGTTTTTGAAAGGAGAGAAACGTTAAGGCATTGGACCATTAACGATCTCTTGGGGTGGTCGACAAAAGCGGGGCTTTTGCTCCTACGTATCCTCAATGAGGAACTCAGACCTACGTAGTTCTTTCTTATCAAGTGATTCTTTTTTACTTAAGTGGCGATCATTTTAAGGCGTTGGACCTTAAAAATGATCCATTTTACTTAGTGAGAAATTGAAATGACAAACTTCAAAAGCCTATTTTTATGGACGAGCTTGACTAGGCGAGTTGATTTTAGCCTTAGTTTCACTTTAGTTATAAATCAATTCGATTAAGAATGAGAAATCCCAAAGAGAAAACGTCCGATTGATTTTCCGCTTTATTTTACTAAAAGATGTCTTTTTGATTATTATATTATTTTTTACCTCTTTTTGATTTCCAACGTGGTTACGGCACGACCGAACGGTCGGAATTTATTTTAACCGAAGTTAATGGATAATACAATTCAAACGTTCGGTGGAAATTTATTTTATTTTTAAGTTAAGCGAGAAATGACTTAAGTAAAATGGCTTAAGCACGTCAACAGGGGGTATAAAAAGTAAACAAAACGAGAATAAAAATGCACGAAACACAAGGTGGACCACTACGGGTACATAGAATGAATCGAAAAGCTTGGTTCGAGGTACTTACCCGTTGAAGATCGAAGAACGATGAAGAACGAATGAAGAACGTCGAAGAACGGTTGAAACCTTTGCGAAATTCTTCACGGAAAACGTTACGGGAACGTTTCGGAAGCGCCTCGGCTTAGATTTTCTTCACGGAAACAATTTTTCCAAGCAAATTCGAAAGAGAGAGAAGTGCCAAAGGGGCTGAACCCTTTTCTTCTTCACTTCTTCCCCTATTTATAGCAAAATAGGGGAGGTGGTTGCCGCCCAGCTCGCCCAGGCGAGCTCAGCTCGCCCAGGCGAGCCAGGTTGCTTCCTCCAGAAGCAACCGCCTTCTGGAGGAATATTCTGGAGGGCCCAAGTGGGCCTGGGTGCTATTTGCACCCCCATTTTTACTAAGTACACCCCCTTCTGCTGTTTTTTGGTGATTCTTTTTTCGTAAAGTTACGGAAACTTACGAATTTCGTAACGATACTTGTTTTCTTTCCGTAATGTTACGGAACCTTGCGGATTACATAATCATCCCCTTTTTGACTTACGGAATGTTACGGAACCTCACTTAATTATGCAACGATGCTTCCATTTGATTTCCGGTGTGTCACGGAAACTTACGGATTCTGCATCAATATTTTTTTGGTTCTTTCGGCATGTCCTGGAATTTCACAAATCGCCTAATGATGGGTGCCAAGCACCTCACGAGGACCAAAGAATGGTCGCATGTCATCAAGCAAAGGTCCCCGGACGAAATTAGGGTATGACAGTTGCCCCTCTTTACTTGTCTTTTATTGGAGATAAAAGGAAAGTAAAGATAAGACACTAATTTCGTTCCTCTCGATTTAACGAGAGTCGCAGGTGACCATAAAATCTCCACATGCAAATGACTTGTTGTTACCAAAATTTCACAAATTGCTTAATGATGGGTGCCAAGCACCTCACAAGGACCAAAGAATGGTCGCATGTCATCAAGCAAAGGTCCCCGGACGAAAATCAGTGTATGACACTAATTTCGCTCCTCTCGGTTGACGAGAGTCGCGGGTGACCATGACTTGTCGCTCCTAGAATTTCACAAATTGCCTAATGATGGATGCCAAGCACCTCACAAGGACCAAAGAATGGTCGCATGTCATCAAGCAAAGGTCCCCGGACGAAAATCAGTGTATGACACTAATTTCGCTCCTCTCGGTTGACGAGAGTCGCGGGTGACCATGAAATTTCCGCATGTAAACGACTTATTGTTCCCGGAGGAACAAAAGGTGCAGAAGACTATGTCAGCCTCTGCATGCTATCAAGCGTTCTGTCTTACAGATAGCAAAAGAATGTTTATACGGATAACCACTCGGGTATTTCCGCGTATCATCGGGCCCGCCGCCTCTGGATGATACAAGGGTGCAGAATGACCAAACTTGGTCTCTGCTTGTCATCGGGCCCGCCGCCTCTGGATGACAAAAGGGTGCGAATAACCGTAAGGTATCTCCGCGTATCATCGGGCCCGCCGCCTCTGGATGATACAAGGGTGCAGAATGACCAAACTTGGTCTCTGCTTGTCATCGGGCCCGCCGCCTCTGGATGACAAAAGGATGCGGATAACCGTAAGGTATCTCCGCGTATCATCGGGCCCGCCGCCTCTGGATGATACAAGGGTGCAGAATGACCAAACTTGGTCTCTGCTTGTCATCGGGCCCGCCGCCTCTGGATGACAAAAGGGTGCGAATAACCGTAAGGTATCTCCGCGTATCATCGGGCCCGCCGCCTCTGGATGATACAAGGGTGCAGAATGACCAAACTTGGTCTTTGCTTGTCATCGGGCCCGCCGCCTCTGGATGACAAAAGGGTGCGGATAACCGTAAGGTATCTCCGCGTATCATCGGGCCCGCCGCCTCTGGATGATACAAGGGTGCAGAATGACCAAACTTGGTCTCTGCTTGTCATCGGGCCCGCCGCCTCTGGATGACAAAAGGATGCGGATAACCGTAAGGTATCTCCGCGTATCATCGGGCCCGCCGCCTCTAGATGATACAAGGGTGCAGAATGACCAAACTTGGTCTCTGCTTGTCATCGGGCCCGCCGCCTCTGGATGACAAAAGGGTGCGAATAACCGTAAGGTATCTCCACGTATCCTCGGGCCCGCCGCCTCTAGATGATACAAGGGTGCAGAATGACCAAACTTGGTCTCTGCTTGTCATCGGGCCCGCCGCCTCTGGATGACAAAAGGGTGCGACTACCCCTAAGGTATCTCCGCGTATCCCCCGGCCCGCCGCCTCTGGATGATACAAGGGTGCAGAATGACCAAACTTGGTCTCTGCTTGTCATCGGGCCCGCCGCCTCTGGATGACAAAAGGGTGCGAATAACCGTAAGGTATCTCCGCGTATCATCGGGCCCGCCGCCTCTGGATGATACAAGGGTGCAGAATGACCAAACTTGGTCTCTGCTTGTCATCGGGCCCGCCGCCTCTGGATGACAAAAGGATGCGAATAACCGTAAGGTATCTCCGCGTATCATCGGGCCCGCCGCCTCTGGATGATACAAGGGTGCAGAATGACCAAACTTGGTCTCTGCTTGTCATCGGGCCCGCCGCCTCTGGATGACAAAAGGGTGCGAATAACCGTAAGGTATCTCCGCGTATCATCGGGCCCGCCGCCTCTAGATGATACAAGGGTGCAGAATGACCAAACTTGGTCTCTGCTTGTCATCGGGCCCGCCGCCTCTGGATGACAAAAGGGTGCGAATAACCGTAAGGTATCTCCGCGTATCATCGGGCCCGCCGCCTCTGGATGATACAAGGGTGCAGAATGACCAAACTTGGTCTCTGCTTGTCATCGGGCCCGCCGCCTCTGGATGACAAAAGGGTGCGAATAACCGTAAGGTATCTCCGCGTATCATCGGGCCCGCCGCCTCTGGATGATACAAGGGTGCAGAATGACCAAACTTGGTCTCTGCTTGTCATCGGGCCCGCCGCCTCTGGATGACAAAAGGATGCGGATAACCGTAAGGTATCTCCGCGTATCATCGGGCCCGCCGCCTCTGGATGATACAAGGGTGCAAAATGACCAAACTTGGTCTCTGCTTGTCATCGGGCCCGCCGCCTCTGGATGACAAAAGGATGCGGATAACCGTAAGGTATCTCCGCGTATCATCGGGCCCGCCGCCTCTGGATGATACAAGGGTGCAGAATGACCAAACTTGGTCTCTGCTTGCCATCGGGCCCGCCGCCTCTGGATGACAAAAGGGTGCGGATAACCGTAAGGTATCTCCGCGTATCATCGGGCCCGCCGCCTCTGGATGATACAAGGGTGCAGAATGACCAAACTTGGTCTCTGCTTGCCATCGGGCCCGCCGCCTCTGGATGACAAAAGGGTGCGGATAACCGTAAGGTATCTCCGCGTATCATCGGGCCCGCCGCCTCTGGATGATACAAGGGTGCAGAATGACCAAACTTGGTCTCTGCTTGTCATCGGGCCCGCCGCCTCTGGATGACAAAAGGGTGCGGATAACCGTAAGGTATCTCCGCGTATCATCGGGCCCGCCGCCTCTGGATGATACAAGGGTGCAGAATGACCAAACTTGGTCTCTGCTTGTCATCGGGCCCGCCGCCTCTGGATGACAAAAGGGTGCGGATAACCGTAAGGTATCTCCGCGTATCATCGGGCCCGCCGCCTCTGGATGATACAAGGGTGCAGAATGACCAAACTTGGTCTCTGCTTGTCATCGGGCCCGCCGCCTCTGGATGACAAAAGGATGCGGATAACCGTAAGGTATCTCCGCGTATCATCGGGCCCGCCGCCTCTGGATGATACAAGGGTGCAGAATGACCAAACTTGGTCTCTGCTTGTCATCGGGCCCGCCGCCTCTGGATGACAAAAGGGTGCGAATAACCGTAAGGTATCTCCGCGTATCATCGGGCCCGCCGCCTCTAGATGATACAAGGGTGCAGAATGACCAAACTTGGTCTCTGCTTGTCATCGGGCCCGCCGCCTCTGGATGACAAAAGGGTGCGAATAACCGTAAGGTATCTCCGCGTATCATCGGGCCCGCCGCCTCTGGATGATACAAGGGTGCAGAATGACCAAACTTGGTCTCTGCTTGTCATCGGGCCCGCCGCCTCTGGATGACAAAAGGGTGCGAATAACCGTAAGGTATCTCCGCGTATCATCGGGCCCGCCGCCTCTGGATGATACAAGGGTGCAGAATGACCAAACTTGGTCTCTGCTTGTCATCGGGCCCGCCGCCTCTGGATGACAAAAGGATGCGGATAACCGTAAGGTATCTCCGCGTATCATCGGGCCCGCCGCCTCTGGATGATACAAGGGTGCAGAATGACCAAACTTGGTCTCTGCTTGCCATCGGGCCCGCCGCCTCTGGATGACAAAAGGGTGCGGATAACCGTAAGGTATCTCCGCGTATCATCGGGCCCGCCGCCTCTGGATGATACAAGGGTGCAGAATGACCAAACTTGGTCTCTGCTTGTCATCGGGCCCACGCCTCTGGATGACAAAAGGGTGCGGATAACCATAAGGTATCTCCGCGTATCATCGGGCCCGCCGCCTCTGGATGATACAAAGGGTGCAGAATGACCAAACTTGGTCTCTGCTTGTCATCGGGCCCGCCGCCTCTGGATGATACAAGGGTGCAGAATGACCAAACTTGGTCTCTGCTTGTCATCGGGCCCGCCGCCTCTGGATGACAAAAGGGTGCGGATAACCGTAAGGTATCTCTGCGTATCATCGGGCCCGCCGCCTCTGGATGATACAAGGGTGCATGTCACATGACCTCAGGGTCAGTATGACAAAGATTATGGGGCGGCCGACAAAAGCAAGGCTCTTGCTCCTACGTATCCTCCAATGAGGAATTCAGACCTACGTAGTTCTTGATAACTTGTGAGACTTGAAAAGTCTCCATCGGAAAATGCTGACATCTCCGGAAAGGGCGCAGATGACCATATTGGTCTCTGCTCGTGAATCACACTTGGGGTCACTGAATGACGAGGTGCGGATAACCGTAAGGTGTCTCCGCGGGCTATCAGCTCTTGAGTCATGGCAACAAAAGGCGGTGTGGTCGACAAAAGCGAGGCTCTTGCTCCTACGTATCCTCCAATGAGGAACTCAGACCTACGTAGTTCTGGATAACTTGTGAGACTGGGAAAAGTCTCGGTGTTTTCTCCACTAAAATGCAAACATGCTTTAGCAAAGAGACAAATATTCCAACTGATTTAGAGCAGCATATGCTTTTTTGAGTGAAAAACAATGCGTCTACCGGGGAAGGAGAGTCTGCTGATGAAATCTCCCATAACCATAAATGAGATTTTGGATGTTAGCATTTCGTTTCTAAATGACCATTTAGAGGAAACACTGGGTTCGACAAAAATAGAAGAAATCCACTCAAAGTGTATCAATTTCGCACAGGTAAGTGTTTCATCCTAATTCCGAACCATAGATATGTCATGACTTGACTTTGCAAATTATTTCCTATCAAATCAAAAATTACATGCGTGATCATGGATCAATAGGACTTCCCTTGGGAATGGGTTCTTTTGGTGGGTTCTTCTTTCGGCTTTTATGTGTTTTTTTGGCTTTTGATTTTTCTGGCTTTTTCTTTTTCTTTTTTTTTGTTTAGTGCGGGGCGAGAAAAAAAAAGTCGCTAGCGCACGGGATTTTGGTTGGTAATCAAAGGGAGAAGACTATTTTAGGTCGTGGTTCCCTTTCCTTCTTTTTTCGTTCATTTGGTGACAATTCTGTATTGTTCAGATATTGTCCGGTCCAAAGACCTCTCTGCATATTTCTTCTAGCTTCTTCGATCAAGAACTTTCTTTCCTTCTTTTTTACTTTCTCCCATTCTTTGGTTGGGAATTTTCTTTCTTTTCTTTTTGCTTTCTCCCACTCTTTGATTGGGAATTTCCTTTCTTTTCTTTTTTTGCTTTCTCTTTGATTGGAAATTTTCCTTCTTTTTTTTCTTTTTTGCTTCCGAGGGTAAGGATTGACATTCTCACCCTAGGTCAAGGTTTATGGTGAGTCAGGATTTTGGCTCAAGGTTTGTAGAATGGCTAGACATGATACATGTCGGGGTTTGGTTTGGTTCAAGGATAAAAGGGATGCCCCACACTATTTCCATGACACAAATGCAAAAATGATGATTTGGAAATTTTATGCAAAACTGGCCACGCATGCACCTATGTGGACACTCAAGTGTCAAACTTTTATGGTCATGTGATGCTAGGGCTCAGGATTCATTTCCTCTATTTTAGTCAACCCAACGTTTCCAAAATATGTTCTTTTATCAATTTGTGCATTCATCCGGGTCCATTTCGGGCGTCCGGGAAATTTCACAGCATTCACCCTTCAGGTGTAGACACGTTTTTTCTCTTCAAAAATCGGTTATTGTTAGACAAGTGGCCTCAGATATCTTAAGAAGGGGGGGTTGAATTAAGATATTCCAAACTTTTTCTCCTAATTAAAAATCTATCTTACTTTTTACTTAAGTTATGAATTCCCTTAATGACAATCTTCTTAAATATTAATTCAAATGAAGCAACTTGAATATGAATATAAAACAATAATAAATAAAGGAGATTAAGGGAAGAGAAAATGCAAACTCAGTTTTATACTGGTTCGGCCACACCTTGTGCCTACGTCAGTCCCCAAGCAACCCGCTTGAGAGTTCCACTAACTTGTAAATTCCTTTTACAAGTTCTAAACACACAAGGACAACCCTTCCTTTGTGTTTAGAGATCTTTTACAACAAGAGACTCACAGTCTCTTAATCCCTTAGAGAATGAGAAGAAGAAGAGGAACAAATCTCTCTAGAAAGAGATGGATTTACAGATTGAGCACTCAATTAATTCCTTAATGAATTGCAATTGAATTGGCCAAGGAATTCTTAAGAGGATAAAATGAAATTGCTTTTTGAGAGGATAAACACTTTGTTTTTCTGAAAAATCTCTGAGCAATTTCGTGTTTAAGTCACATATATATAGACCATTGGTGGTCATGAGTAAAGCCTTTGAAAAGTTGTGACTCTTGAAATTATTTTTCTGAAATTCCTGTCTGGTAATCGATTACAGTAATTGTGTAATCGATTACAGCTTTTAAAATTTGAATTAAAACGTTTACTAACTGCTGGTAATCGATTACCAAAATTGTGTAATCGATTACACAGTCTAAAATTTCGAATTCAAATTTTTATAGCTGTTATAAAACGTATTTGGCCACTGGTAATCGATTACATCCTCTGGTAATCGATTACCAGAGAGTAAAACCTTTGAAAAACACTTTTTATTTTAAATCACTTGGCCAAACCTTTGCTAATTCAATTAGGAATTCCCTTCCTAATATTCTAGTGATCATCTTGATGTTGTGACTTGTAATCTTGAAGTATTGTCTTGAATTTTAATCTTGAAAAGCCCATTTGCATCAATTGCAACACATCATCATGATCATCATCAAAACATCAAAGCCAATTGCATCTACAGTTATGATCAATGAATTTTTTTCGAAGAAGAGTTGGAAATCATCTCTTTTCAAAAGCATGTCGTTTTTAGCTAGACAACTTATTTTCTCTTTTTCTACCTTTTTTCCTTACTTGCTTTCTTCTTTTTTTTTTCTTATCTGCTCTCCTTTCTATTTCATTTTCTTTTCTTTTCTATTTTTATTTTTATCATGATTTTTTTGTTTATTTTACATATATACTTTTGGACGATGTTCCTAAACGAAGAACTCTACACGGTTCCAGAATTTCAAACATCATCGATAGTAATGATATATAAATACTAACGCAACAATCTAAACAAAAATGTATGCACTGTACAAATGACAATCGAAACAACAAAAACAAACATTAGTCTCTCAAGTCATAGAATAAAAATGATAAAAGAAATATGAAAGAAAACATGAATCTGGGGATCTCCCAGTCACGTATCTCCACTCCCTCCCAAGAAGTCAAGCAAATCGGCCATCTCCTCATCCTCGTGGGCTTCTTCTCCATCGCCGGGAGCTTCTGGGGTGCCTCTCCTGCTTGGGCCTCGGGCCAATCTCCGGGCCATGCAACCTCTGCCCTGAACTGGTCTGGAGTAGGGCATGAAAAAGAAGCGAAGCCCTGGCTCTGCATGCTAAGGCTCATCTGGTACAAACAATCATGGGTCCGTACATGTGCTCGGTGGTTGGCCGCCTGCTGGCGAACCAAATGCCGTAAATACTGCTCCATGTCAAATGCCCCAGCCTGGCCAGCCTGATGAGGTGGTGGGGCGCGCCTGCGGCCTGTGGAGCATCACCCTGAGCCTGTCTCTGGTACAGTACTTCTCAATAAAAGCCCGGGTGATGGGCGGCCGAATCACCTTGGTAGATGCAACGGGGACTCCGAACGACTGGCAGAGTCCTGTGATCAGTGCGGGGAATCCCAGGGCCCTGTTGGACTTATCTGGGTCCAAAGGGTGCTTAGTGGGCGCCATACCTGCAAAAATATAGATGGCATCAGCGATCAACTGAGCCACATGGATGCTCATCCGTGTCAGGATGGCGTACACCAGCTGGCACTTAGGCATGGGGAGGTCGGAATTATGATCGGTGGGCAGGATGTTGCTGAGGAGCAACGTCATCCATATCTGGGTCAGGGTGGTCATGTTGGTGCGCATGATTCGCACTCGCCTCCCTGCAGCAGTCCGGGCAAAATCCTGCCCCGGTATACATAGCAGCTGGGCGATGGCCTCCTCATCGAACCCATCAGACCGGTTCCTCCTCTGGCCATACTCACATTCCTGGCCCTCTTCCAACACCATCGGATATCCCAGGAGCTGGCTGATAGCGTCGGCATCGAACGGGATCCACTGACCCCTAACCCAGGATCTCATGTCACGCACGCCCTCTGTTGGCCAAGCATTGGCATAAAACTCAAGGACTATTTCTGGATCAAACTTGGCCATAGGAGTAACCAGTGATGCCCACCGCCGGCGCCCTATTTCCTCCTGAAAATCAGTATACTCGTCGTCCCTGAGCTGGACGCGTCGCTCCCGGAGAAACGACCATCCCTTGATGGCTTCGAAGCGCTGCTGGTGTACAGCGCTCCTAAAGCGGTGACTGTCGTACTCCGGAGCGGAACTAGTTCCTTCGGCCGCCTTGTCCTTCCTGGACCTCTTTGAGGCAAGCTTCCTCGGGGCCATTCCTGCGAAGGCAAACATTTGGAAAGTTAATTTTACCAGTGGGACACTACTCTTAAAGCAAAAATGGCATATAACCTCCTCCCATAAATACAAACATCAATGTAAATTTAGAGCAAGCTTATGCGCATATTTCCTTACGAACGTTCTCTTGCACAAGACATTCTATTAACTAAGAAAAATGCACCCATATACAATCAAGGCAGCTTCGTTACCTAGATTATTTACACGTACTTCCAAGGTGTATTTGTTACTTACATCACACACATCTCCTTGGCTAAATTTACATACATGCATACTCAAAGCATTTTGGGGTACCAAAAATTGCACATGTGCACATCTTGGTATTTCTAATACCTATACATACACAAACTTCATGATGAATCTTGACTATCTACACAATAAGGTGCTACATTTCATGCTCTTTTCAAGTTTTTGCTACCTAAAGCCGCATGCAAATTCAAGTATATTTTCCTTTGCTGACTAAAATTGTATTCAAATTAAAAGGTATACATTTTTTTGTAATGTATTTTCTTTACATAACATGCAACATATTTATGTATATTTTTTGTGAGACATTTTGACTACCAAAAATTATATGCACATACATCCAAGTATTTTGCTATCATACCCAAAGTGTAAATTGCCAAAGGTATTTTGCTACCTATTCTAAACCTACACATTCATGACGAGCAAAATTCCTAAACATCTAGGCGTAGGGAAATATTGTAGCGTGGCCCATAGCTGATTGCTGGCCAAAAAGGGTAACTTTACCCAATATGCACCTCCTTTTGTGTTCTTTTTGCATAAAATTTTAGTTTCTAGGCCTAGGTATATGTGGGGCAATTACTCTAGCCTTTTTCGGGAATGAATGCATATTCCAAAATAAAATATGCACAAACCAAATACCCCATGGGTTGTTTCCTTACAAAAGTCACGCGCTAATGCCATTGAGGCATTTCACCGAACACTTGGTGGGCGCGCGTTGAGGCGTCAATAGCAAGAGAACGGGGACAATGTGGCATGTCCCATTGTTTCAAAGTGCATTATAGGCCTAGGGCCATCCCATACCAACCCTAATTCAACCTAATCAAGCAAGAAAACAAACCAAAATTGCCCCATATATTTGAGCACACTCCCACAATTTAGAGCACCAAAAGGAGATCAAAATACACCAATGAAAAGCTAGAAAGCTTAGGGATGGAACACTTACTTGTTGGTGATGAACAAAAGCGCAAAACGGAATCAAAAAATGCGAAAAAGGATGACCCTGGGCTGCAAACTCGTCAATCCCGTGGGTATGGCTTTTGAAAGGGGGAAAAGAAGTTTTTGAATGTAAAAACGCCCCCTTTCGTCATTCTTATAATTTGGTGCAGGGTGGCTCGCCCAGGCGAGCTAACCTGCACCTCTTTTTTTTTTTTTTTTTTTTCTGAGGGGAACATTAACCATGTCCCCTCCCTTCTCATGGATTAGCATCTTGCCTAACTTGAACTTACTTAGGTTAGAATTAGGCGTTGATTACTTATTTTATTATTATATTTTTTTCTTTTTGAAACAAACAAATAGTAAAAGAAAGCTGCAAAATACAAAGGATACGGGGCTGCCTTGCAGCGACATTCTCTGCTTGTTTCGCACAGAGAAGGGCAACGATCGGTCGGTCGTGACCCCATCCCCGCTCGCGTTCGTCCTTAAGTACCTGCAAGTAATAAACAACCAGGTATGGCCAATCTTGACCGCGCATTACCCTACCTTGATTGGTTTCTGCCGTTCATGTTTTGTCTCTACTCCAGAAGGTAGCCCAAGGTGATCCTGCCCCTGTTTTACCACAACAATATACATGCGTATGCGTATGCGTATGCATGAATGTTTTCAAACGCAGAAAATTTAGGGAAAGTTGGTTCAGGTTCAATTCTAATTAAGCGCTTGGGGGATCCCATGAACTGAGCGGAAGGGCTCAGGCGATCACAGATTAACGCAAGGTGTGAAACTAACGTGAGGACTAAAAGCCTTGAATCCATGTTCATTTCTTTGAAAGATTGTAACGAGAGATACAACAGACAGGAAATCCCTGGGGAAATCCAGAAAACGCATAAAGATAAAGAACATGCAGCGACATCCTTAATTGCCCCAGCTTCTAAGCATAATATTGTTTGACGACATCAGAGTTCACGGGTGAAGGTAGCTCTTCGCCATCCATGTTGGTAAGCACCAGGGCTCCTCCGGAAAAAGCCCTCTTCACAACAAAAGGCCCTCGTAGTTCGGGGCCCATTTCCCTCGATGGTCCTTGACAGCATGGGACATTTTCTTTAGCACAAGGTCTCCCTCATGGAACTTGCGTAAGCGTACTTTCTTGTCGAATGCACTCTTCATTCTTTGCTGGTATAAGCGCCCATGACTCATGGCCGTTAAGCGCTTACCCTCAATGAGGTTGAGCTGATCGTAGCGTGTTTGAGCCCACTCTGATTCCTTTAATCCGGATTCTGCCAAGATCCTTAATGACGGGACTTCTACCTCAAACGGTAACACCGCCTCCATCCCATATACCAATGAGAACGGCGTTGCCCCAGTTGACGTTCGCACTGAAGTCCGGTAACCGTGTAACGCGAATGGGAGCATCTCGTGCCAATCCTTGTATGACACAGTCATCTTTTGGATAATCTTTTTGATATTCTTATTGGCTGCTTCCACGGCTCCATTCATCTTTGGCCAGTAGGGTGTGGAATTGTGATGCTGGATTTTAAACTCCTCGCACATTTCCCCCATCATCTTGTTATTC
Organism: Glycine max; assembly: GCF_000004515.6. Classification (NCBI taxonomy): domain Eukaryota; kingdom Viridiplantae; phylum Streptophyta; class Magnoliopsida; order Fabales; family Fabaceae; genus Glycine; species Glycine max. Next base: position 25,991,704 of record NC_038251.2, on the reverse strand, counting down.
AGGTTGGTGCCGTTGTCCGTGATAATCTTCCTTGGCAAACCATATCGGCAGATGATCTCCTTCTTAATGAACCTGACCACCACATTCCTCGTGACATTGGTGTAGGAAGCCGCCTCGACCCACTTGGTGAAATAATCTATCGCTACGAGGATGAAGCGATGACCATTCGAGGCCTTGGGCTCAATGGCCCCGATGACATCTATTCCCCACATGGAGAAAGGCCAAGGGGCAGACATGACATTCAGAGGATGTGGTGGGGCATTGACATTATCTGCGAATGCTTGACATTTGTGGCACTTCCTCACATGGACACAACAATCACTTTCCATGGTAAGCCAGTAATAACCTGCTCTTAAGATCTTCCTGGCCATAGCATGCCCGTTGGCGTGCGTTCCAAACGAGCCCTCATGGACTTCCTCGATCATGTGATTTGCCTCCTTGGCATCCACACACCGCAGGAGTGTCATGTCGTGATTTCTCTTATACAGTGTGCTTCCGCTCATGAAGAAACTGGCTGCCAACCTCCTCAATGTCCTTTTATCGTTGTCGGCAATCTCTGGCGGGTATTCTTTGCTTTCGACATATCGCTTGATGTCGTAATACCAAGGCTTTCCGTCCCGTTCCTCTTCCACTTGGCAACAATGTGCGGGTTTGCCACGACACTGAAATTCAATGTAGGGTAGGTCCCCGTGCGGTGTTAGCTGGAACATAGATGCCAATGTAGCAAGTGCATCCGCCATTTGATTTTCCTCGCGGGGAACATGATGGAAGAGATCTCATCGAAAGTCTTAGCCAACTCCTTGATATAGGCTTTGTAGGGTATCAGCTTGGGATCTCTAGTTTCCCATTCCCTCTCAGCTGATGGATTACCAACGCTGAGTCGCCGTACACCTTGAGTAGTTTGACATCGGAGTCAATTGCTGCCTGGACGGCTAGGGCACATGCTTCATATTCGGCCATGTTGTTGGTGCAGTCGAATCCTAGCCTGGCTGTGAAAGGTACACATTGATTGTCCGGAGAGACCAACACTGCCCCAACGCCATGACCTAGAATGTTTGACGCTCCGTCAAACCATACAGTCCATTTGTCCCGATCTTCGTCCAACTTTCCTCGAACAAGGCCATGATGTCCTCATCCGGGAATTCCGGATGCATGGGCTGGTAGTCGTTAAGAGGCTGTTGAGCCAAATAATCTGCCAAAGCGCTTCCTTTTATCGCCTTTTGGGTGACGTAGACTATATCAAACTCAGATAAGCAAGACTTGCCACCGGGCGATTCGTCCTGTGAGAGCTGGCTTTTCAAAGATGTACTTAACCGGGTCCATTTTGGATATCAACCAGGTAGTATGGCTCAGCATGTACTGCCTTAGGCGATGGGATGCCCATACTAAAGCACAACACGTTCTTTCGAGCAAGGAGTAATTCATCTCACAGGTCGTGAACTTCTTACTTAGGTAGTAAACAGCGCGCTCTTTTTCCCGGATTCGTCATGTTGCCCAGCATACACCCCATTGACTCGTCCAAGATTGTCATGTACAAAATGAGAGGCCTTCCAGGTACTGGTGGCATAAGCACGGAGGATTCATTAGGCACTTCTTGATCCTTCCAAAAGCCTCTTGGCAATCCTCATTCCACCGATCAGTTTGGTTTTTACGCAAGAGTTTAAACAACGGCTCACAAATGGCGGTGAGCTGCGATATGAATCTGGCAATATAATTCAAGCGCCCCAGGAAACCTCGGACTTGCCTCTCTGTACGGGGTTCTGGCATCTCAAGGATAGCCTTCACTTTTTCAGGGTCTACCTCTATCCCTTTCTGGCTTACAACGAAACCAAGCAATTTCCCTGATTTGACCCCAAAGGTACACTTAGCGGGGTTCAACCTTAATTGATATTTCTTAAGCCTTTCGAACAATTTCCGCAGGTTGACAAGGTGTTTTTCCTCAGATCTAGATTTAGCAATTATGTCGTCCACGTAGACCTCGATCTCTTGATGCATCATATCATGGAACAAAGCTACCATGGCCCTTTGATAAGTTGCCCCGGCGTTCTTGAGTCCAAAGGACATCACCTTGTAACAGAACGTTCCCCACAGGGTGACGAAAGTAGTCTTTTCCATATCCTCGGGCGCCATCTTTATCTGATTGTAACCAGAGAAACCGTCCATGAAGGAAAATAAAGCGAAATTGGCCGTGTTATCTACGAGGATATCGATGTGTGGTAAAGGAAAATTGTCCTTGGGACTGGCCCGATTCAGGTCCCGATAATCTACACACATTCGTACTTTCCCATCTTTTTTAGGAACTGGTACGATGTTGGCAACCCATTCTGGATACCGAGCGACGGCCAGAAATCCAGCGTCAAATTGCTTCTTCACTTCTTCTTTCATCTTCAAGGATGTTTCGGGCTTCATCCTCCTCAGTTTCTGTTTTACCGGGGAACACTCGAGATTTAGAGGTAATCGGTGCTGTACAATGTCAGAACTCAAACCGGGCATATCTTGGTATGACCAAGCAAAGATGTCTTGGTAGTCTTTTAGCAGGATTATTAATTCTTCACGGATAGGTGCGGTAATACCTGTACCTATCTTTACTTCCCTCTTTCCACTGCCAATTCCTAAGTCTACTAGCTCTGTTTCTTCTTGATGAGGCCCCATTTCTTGGTCCTCATGGGCGACCATTCTTTCTAGTTCTGGGGGAAGTCCCACATCCTCATTTCCTTCATCTTCCGTTTGATTCATTTCTTGCTCGAAGTTGATAGACGGGTCCCAGGTATTAGTACCTTCGGGGGACTCGTCATCGGATCTGCCGTTTCAGAAAAAGAAGTAAACATGCAAATGAATGAGAATGGGTAGAGACCAGGAACAGATGAAGAAAGATCCTTGTATTATAAATTCAAAAACAAAAGACACAAAGCCTTAACAAAAGGAAAAACTCTAAAGCCTAGGCCCAACTATAGAGCTTTTAAAACCGTAAAGGTTTACATTATGCTTGTTGCGTAAATGCCGGGGCGTTCCTCCACTCGCCAATTTCCCAGCTGGAAATCAGGAGGGCATGGTCGTACCAAATCCAAAGTTCTCGGAATATCATCTTCGCATATCGCGAACGCTTGACCTTTGTCTCCCGAACCCGCGCTTATAAAGCTTCTACTTATGTGGCAGGGCGGGCTTCCTTCACCTTCTTGTCTCCAACGCGAACTTTGACCATTGTTCTTCCTTCCCGCGATGCTTCTTTTCATGTCCGCCTGAGTGGGCTTATAGCCTAAACCATACTTCCCACGATTTCCTTGGGTATTTATCAGGCTAGTTATGCCGCCGTTGTTTTTTCCTAAACCCATCCCGGGTTCATAACCGTTCCCCAACATAACTCGGGCCATCATTACCGCTGCATCGGACAGACAAAGCTGCCCAAAGAGGGAGTCCACGGAGGAAATGCTGACCACCTCAAAAGACTGGAAAGAAGTTTCTAACGATTCTTCTGCGGCTTCCACATAAGGCATGGAGGATGGGCAGCTTACCAAGATATCTTCCTCGCCTGACACGATGACCAAGTGCCCCTCCACTACGAATTTCAGCTTTTGGTGGAGTGTAGAAGGCACAACTCCCACTGAGTGGATCCACGGGCGCCCCAACAGGCAGCTGTAGGGGGGTTAATATCCATTATTTGGAAGGTGACTTGACAGGTGTGAGGGCCTATTTGTACTGGGAGATCGATCTCTCCCCTAACCTCTCGGCGAGTGCCGTCGAAGGCCCGAACCACCATTGAACTTGGTTTTAAGTGGGAAGCATTGAATGGTAACTTCTCCAAAGTGCTCTTAGGCATCACGTTTAAACTGGAACCATTATCGATGAGCACCTTGGCTACGATATGGTCCATACACTTGACTGATACGTGTAAAGCCTTATTATGCCCTCTCCCCTCGGCGGGGATTTCTTCTTCGGCGAAGGCAAGATAGTTGTTGGCAGTGATATTGTTGACCAGCCCTCCGAAACCTTCTACCGAAATATCTTGGGCCACGTGAGCCTCGTTCAGCACTTTTACTAGCAGAGCCCGATGAGGCTCGGAGCTCATAAGTAACTCCAACAGCGAGACCCTAGCCGGGGTTTTGTTGAGCTGTTCGATAACCTTGAATTCGCTCTGCTGAATTATCCGAAGGAACTCGCTGGCTTCCTCTAGCGACACCTCCTTTCTACCATCCTTTTTCTCCGGGGGCCCCTTTGCTGGAATATCTTTATTCGAAGCGTGGGGTGCTTCGCCATCTTGTTCCTCCACCACTTTTCCTTTTCCCTTGACGTCGGCGGGTTGGACTGGTAGGTCCGGAGGTGCGAACACACGACCACTACGGGTCATTCCACTCAGTCCCGTGATATTTGTTACTTTAGCTGACAGCGAGCTGACGTCAGTGACTTCTTCTTCCTTCTTCCCCGGAGGTGTATATCTCCACGGGACCGCGTGACTATTTTGGTACGGGAAAGGAATAGGTTTGGCCATTAAGGGGTGTCCGGGCTTTTGCGAAGCTGCGCTTTTAGTGAAGTATATCACCAAGGGTTTGGGCTTCGCAACACCGCTCCCCTCCGTAGATTGCATGCATATATGCTGCTCTTCTTTTCCTTCAATGCCGACTTCCAGTCGACCTTGATCTATCATCCGCTGTAACAATTCCTCTACTTCCAAACACGTCTCCATGTCATGCATCTCGCCGGAATGTAGCAGACAGGAATCCTCCTTACACCCACTATGGGGAATCACACCTCCCTTTTGTAGGGCCTCAAAGATAAACCTCCTAGGGGTTGCCACATCCCTTAAAGGTTTAGACCTATGCGGTCCATCGGATTCAACTGCATTAACTGCTCCCCCTCCATGATTGGCGAGCGGGTTGGTTCTCACATTGGGCCGATCCTCTTGGAAAGTCAGCCATCCAGCATCCATTAAATGTTGGACCTTGTACTTAAGGGCCAAGCATTTTTCGACGGAGTGCCCCGGGACACCCCCATGGTACTTGCAAGTTGCATTAGGGTCATACCACTTCGGGAAAGGGGGTTCGAGGACCCTTCCGGGAGTTATCACGGCCAAATGATTGGCGATGAGGGATGGTAGAAGATCTTCGTACGTCATTGGGAGCGGGGTGAATTCCGGCAATGGCCTCGGAGGGAAGTTCCTTGTCGTGTTGGAATTACCGGCCGGTCGAGTCGTGTTCGGAGTTGGAACTTGGGGAGTTTCCCTCTGGGTGGGTGCCTTAGGCTGCACGGGTGTTGAACTAGAGGCGTTCCCAGCATGAGCCGAGAAGCTTGGGTGATGTTGCGCGTACTGATGGGTACCATGAGGTGCTTGCTGGGGTTTGACCCACGCGGGTGTTGAAGAGACGGCATGGGCATCTCCTTCCTTCCTTTTTGCCCCTGTTGCCCCGATTCTTTTGGCATTCACGTTTGTGGAGGAAACGTAATCAAACTTTCCTCTTTTCAATCCAACCTCGATTCTTTCCCCGGCAAACACCAGATCCGCAAAGCTGGACGGCATGTAACCCACTAGCTTCTCATAGTAGAACACTGGCAGAGTGTCTACCATCATGGTGATCATCTCTCTCTCAACCATGGGAGGAGCTACTTGTGCCGCCAGATCCCTCCATCGCTGCGCATATTCTTTAAAGGTTTCACCCTCTTTCTTGAACATATTATGCAGTTGAGTACGGTCAGGAGCCATATCAGAATTGTACTGATACTGCCTTAGGAAGGCGGTAATCAGATCCTTCCAAGTACGGATACGGGAAGCTTCCAAATTAGTGTACCACACTACCGCAGCTCCGGCCAAGCTATCCTGAAAGAAGTGTATCAACAGCTTTTCATCTTTAGAGTGGGCGCCCATCTTACGGCAGTACATTTTGAGATGGTTTTTGGGACAAGTCGTCCCTTTATACTTGTCGAAGTCCGGCACTTTGAACTTCGGGGGAATAACAACATCGGGTACTAAGCAAAGATCCGTCATGTCTGCAAACGGATAGTCCCCAAATCCTTCCACAGCCCTCAATCTTTCCTCAAGGAGATCGAGCTTCCTCCTTTCTTCAGTTGCCGGGGGCGGCCCTTCCATGGACAAAACTATTGGCGAAGCTGCGATGTTGGGTTGAGGCAACGTGCCTGGTGCCGGCCCTTCGGGGATCGGGGGATAGAACTCGACATCCCTTCGAGCATAATCTTGAGGGTCCTTATGGACTTCGTCGGGCTGCTGAGGAGGTTCTCTTTCATGGACGGGAGAAGCAATGTGGCCCGCATCTTCTTGCAAGACGGGTGGTGAATAGTTGGGCGACAATCCATAAGGGTAAGCCGCTCGGTTGTATCCCAGGTGAGGGCTGCCATCGTGCCCCAGCGTGTCCCTTCCTCGTCCTACTATGTTTGAGGGAGGATGGTGCGTAGTTGCCAAGAGAGTCGGGTCTGCTTCGGCAGCCGAACTGACAGCGGCGGCAGTGGCCGCGTTCTTCTCCATGAGCTGCTTCATACCTAACATGGCCTCCATCATGGAGGCCATTTGTTCTTTCAGAGCCGACATGTCGGCTTTCATCTGTTCCTGCGTCTCCTCTTGATCACCCATCGTTCTAGATTTGGATCTGGTGCGATAGGGATCCCTTGCGGCGCGTTTAGTTATGGTGTTTTTCCCTAAAAAACCAAACGTGAGGAGTGGGTAAAGAAAGAAAATGCATGCTAGAGATGAAATGTAGGAGTGATTTGATTTGCACAAGCTTTTTGGAGTAGAAACATGGGACCAACTCATTTTATTTCAAAAAGGAAGTCATATCTAGTCAAGGTCTAAGAGACCTTACAAGTTTCCTAACGATTTCTAATTATGTGGGCCATTAAGTCTATCATATGCTGACAATAGCCGAGAAGCCCGTGAATCTCTTCGGGGGCGGAGTAGGTGTCTGCCATCGCTTTGGCCTTGGCTAACAATCGGGGAAGTTCTTGACTCCCGTTCAAGGTAAGAGCAAACCGATCCATCCACATGGTTGCCTCTTGGTGTAAAGAGTCGATCACCCTTCCTCTAGCCTCTTTTTCCGCGTATACTTGGGCATATTCGTCCGCAATCCTATGCTCGTGGGCCGCGGCTAGATCTAACTCTTCTTGGTACTTGGCGATGATAGCTAGCATGTTGGTCTCCGTCTCGCATAAACGCTGAGACAAACTTCTTTGGGACCTTGAACAAGCAATTAACTCCTCTTTCAGAACCATGCTATGGGCTCGCGACTGGTCTCTTTCTTCCTTCCGCAACTTGAGTTCACTATTGCTACCCCATAGAGCTCCGCGAAATTTGTTCCGGTCATACTCTTCCTTGCGAGCCCTCTTGGTCTCTTGTTCGAGGGCTCTTGCGGTAATTGCATTCTCTTCCCGTAACCCGGCACACTCCTTCCGAACGTGTGTAGCGGCCAACTTGAACTTCTCCTTGGCAAGTTTTGCCTCTCCTAACTCGCTTTTGAGAGCTTGGACTTCTTCGTCCTCTTCCGGTGCTTCAAAACTCTCTTCGCTGACGACTTTTAACTTGGCGAGCCAATCTAAACCTCGTATATGAACTTTCAGCCATTCGTGGTACCCACCAATGGTGCCATTACGAATGCCTCTAAGCTCTTGATCTTTCCTTAACGGGGTTTCCCATGCCTTATGGATTCTTTGTATAGTCTTGGAATTTTGTGCTCCGAGATCCCTCACAAGGAAAGGAGACATGCTTTCTTCCGTCGGTGCTCCCCTCATGGGGTACCCTAGTTGTCTTATAGCGAGCGTGGGATTGTAGTTAATACAACCCCTCGTTCCTACCAGCGGAATGTTTGGGTATCTTCCACATGAGAAAAGGACTCCTTCTTTTCCTTCCTTCCATCGGGGGAACCAACTGATTGTTCTACCTCCTATCCCGGCCAAAAGCTGGTCCCAATCTATTCTCCTCTTTTCAGTACACGAGCGATGGCTCAGGAGCGGACATGGATGTCTTGTGTCTTGTTGGAATAAGTGTGAAACCAACCAAACACAGAGGGCGGGTAAGCAACAGATGATCCGTGCGCTACTCTTTTCACACCTTCGGTCAAATGTATCAAATAGATCTGCCAAGACAGCTACCACCGGACTTTCCTTGCTATGGTGGTAGGCAAGGAAAGCGTCGATTGCTGCTAGGTCTACCAAACCATCCACGTTTGGAAAGAGGACGACCCCAAAAATTAGCAAAGCTAACACATCCATAAACGGGACCCAGTCTCCTTGATTGGCCATACCCCTCGCCTTGTCTTCTAGGTACTTCTGTGGTAGGCCCGCTATGCCGTTCCGAGTCTGTTTTATGCGGTCCAAACCTCTTGCTGAATCCTTGACCACAGTTGCAATTCTGCTCAAAGAGGGGAGACATCCGGAGGAAAGATATGGTTTTCTTCCCCCGAGAGGACATCCTAGAATTTCCTCAAATTCTTCAATGGTTGGTACTAATTGGAAGTCCCCGAATGTGAAGCACCTCAAAGGCTGGTCGTAGTATTGGGTAAGTGATGCAATGGCTTCTATGGACACCTCTGCTATGGTCAACCCTAAGATCTTTCCGTAAGTCTTGCGGAAGGCTTGCATTTGGAGGGGTTCCATCAACCGCCCTAATTCCTTGATGCTGGTGGTATCTGGGCTTTTGACCTTGACTTGGTAGAACCTCTTGCCGGTTTGATTTGTTCCCATGCTTACTAAAGTGAGATAAAAGCTGGTGCAAATCAAAACTCCGATATCTCATGGGTGGAATGGATGAATGCATGATGGAATGCATATGACACAGATGCAATTTACGAATACGGGGGTCCGGGGAATTTGTCCCCTTCTTAGATACGACGTCTAGGGGTAGCGAAATGCCCCAACGCACGTTTTTAAGAAGGCGACACGGACCCTCCGTTGGTTTGTTTACAGTAGGGATCAAGACAGAACCCATATGCAATGCCTATGCAAAAGACACAATGCGGGAATGTGCACAGTATGACAATATTTACCGAACATAAGCAAAAGGGTATATGATACTCATGCATGGCAGTGTGAAAAATGGCACGCAGCGTGTTTGCTTCGTGCCCCTATTTAAGGGACCTATAAGGGAGAGAACTAACTAGGCTTTTAGCAATAATCCCCAAGGTAGTTATATCTCTCTTGATGGTTTCTAGAGGTATCATCCCCTTTGAAGAACATATTGTAGCAGTAGGGACTACTAGCAACAATAGGTTTTCAAAGAGAAAAGCTCTAGATGAGGTTCACTGTAATCAAGCAAGTCGGAGACCTAGCATGATCACAGATTCACCTCCACTCCTTATGCTCCCATGAACCCGGGTATAGGGCCCTTTTTCACTCACAGTGTGTGCAAATAGTGTTGGTGTTTGTGTGCATCAAATGAATAAATATTTACTTCATGCATACATTTAAAACTAAAAGCAACAAAGAGTTTATATACACAAGAACATAATGAAAGGAAACCAACAAAAGGGTAAGTCATGGTAAAACATTGCACAAAATTAAATGGCCTAACTCTCTAAAAACAGTCCCCAGTGGAGTCGCCAACTGTCGCAACCTACCCTTCGGTGGGAGGGCGACGCGAGACTCGCGGGATGCGTGTTCCACGAAAGGAATACGCGCGGAGTCGCCACCAACGTTTATTTGAGGAAAACGTCGGAAAAACCGGAAAAGACGCGATCTACGAACTTTTAAGTGAAAGGTTCGGGAGTTGTATTTACGCACGGGGAAGGTATTAGCACCCCACACGTCCGTCCCAAGGGACGGCAGCCTTTAATCGAATGTGCAAACATGACTTTGATTTTTATGTTCCCTTTTATGTTCTTTATATCCTTTATACCCTTTTTATATTTTTTTCTTTTTTGTGGTCGACAAGGGTGTTTCCCTTTGCTCCTACGTATTCTTCAATTTGTGATGAGGAAATCAGACCTACGTAGTTCTTTCGGAACAAAGTGTTTGGTTAAGTTTGTTTTTGTCTTTTTTGCAAAATATGTTTTTATTTGAACAAAAGGTCATTTAAGGTGTTGGACCATTAAACGGTCTTTTGATTTTGAAAGATGAGAAACGTTAAGGCGTTGGACCATTAACGATCTCTTGTTTTTGAAAGGAGAGAAACGTTAAGGCATTGGACCATTAACGATCTCTTGGGGTGGTCGACAAAAGCGGGGCTTTTGCTCCTACGTATCCTCAATGAGGAACTCAGACCTACGTAGTTCTTTCTTATCAAGTGATTCGTTTTTACTTAAGTGGCGATCATTTTAAGGCGTTGGACCTTAAAAATGATCCATTTTACTTAGTGAGAAATTGAAATGACAAACTTCAAAAGCCTATTTTTATGGACGAGCTTGACTAGGCGAGTTGATTTTAGCCTTAGTTTCACTTTAGTTATAAATCAATTCGATTAAGAATGAGAAATCCCAAAGAGAAAACGTCCGATTGATTTTCCGCTTTATTTTACTAAAAGATGTCTTTTTGATTATTATATTATTTTTTACCTCTTTTTGATTTCCAACGTGATTACGGCACGACCGAACGGTCGGAATTTATTTTAACCGAAGTTAATGGATAATACAATTCAAACGTTCGGTGGAAATTTATTTTATTTTTAAGTTAAGCGAGAAATGACTTAAGTAAAATGGCTTAAGCACGTCAACAGGGGGTATAAAAAGTAAACAAAACGAGAATAAAAATGCACGAAACACAAGGTGGACCACTACGGGTACATAGAATGAATCGAAAAGCTTGGTTCGAGGTACTTACCCGTTGAAGATCGAAGAACGATGAAGAACGAATGAAGAACGTCGAAGAACGGTTGAAACCTTTGCGAAATTCTTCACGGAAAACGTTACGGGAACGTTTCGGAAGCGCCTCGGCTTAGATTTTCTTCACGGAAACAATTTTTCCAAGCAAATTCGAAAGAGAGAGAAGTGCCAAAGGGGCTGAACCCTTTTCTTCTTCACTTCTTCCCCTATTTATAGCAAAATAGGGGAGGTGGTTGCCGCCCAGCTCGCCCAGGCGAGCTCAGCTCGCCCAGCGAGCCAGGTTGCTTCCTCCAGAAGCAACCGCCTTCTGGAGGAATATTCTGGAGGGCCCAAGTGAGCCTGGGTGCTATTTGCACCCCCATTTTTACTAAGTACACCCCCTTCTGCTGTTTTTTGGTGATTCTTTTTTCGTAAAGTTACGGAAACTTACGAATTTCGTAACGATACTTGTTTTCTTTCCGTAATGTTACGGAACCTTGCGGATTACATAATCATCCCCTTTTTGACTTACGGAATGTTACGGAACCTCACTTAATTATGCAACGATGCTTCCATTTGATTTCCGGTGTGTCACGGAAACTTACGGATTCTGCATCAATATTTTTTTGGTTCTTTCGGCATGTCCTGGAATTTCACAAATCGCCTAATGATGGGTGCCAAGCACCTCACGAGGACCAAAGAATGGTCGCATGTCATCAAGCAAAGGTCCCCGGACGAAATTAGGGTATGACACCTTACCTACATTATAGAGCCCTAAATACAAGGCCCAAAAATAATGAAATCTTAATCTAATATGTACAAAGATAAGTGGGCTCATACTTTGCCCATGGGCTCAAAATCTACCTTAAGGCTCATGAGAACCTTAGGGTCTTCTCTTGCATCTCTGGCCCAAACTTCTTGGAGTCTTCTATCCAATACCCTTGGGGGGTAGGATTGCATCACATGATATCATAAAGATATGCATGGCAATATCAAGGAAACAGCACGTAGTGTGTTTGCTCCATGCCCCTATTTCAGGAACCTATTGGGAGGAACTAAAAGCTTGTTATTTAGTGATAATTCCCAAGGTGGTTGCACATAACTTTCAAAAGTTACTAGAGATATCATCCCCTTTGATATCAAACGTTGTGGCGGTAGGGACTACCAGCGACAATGTATCATCAAAGAGAAAAACTCTAGATGAGGTTTCACTGTCATCAAGCAAGTCGATGACTTAGCATGATCACAGATTCACCTCCACTTCCTATGTTCCCATGGACCCAAGTGTAGGGCCCTTAATAACTCACAGTGTGTGCAAAAAGTGCAGGTGTCGTGTATGCATAAAATGAATAAATATTTATCAATGCATGTATTAAATAAACAACTACACAAAATATAAAAGCATCAAAAGAGTTACATGAATACAAGAACATAAAAGAAAGAAAGGGAAACAAACAAAAGAGAAAGTAATGATAAAAATGCACACAGATTAAATGGCTTAACTCTCTAAAAAGTCCCCAGTGGAGTCACCAATTGTCGCAACCTACCCTTCGGCGGGAGGGAAACACAAGACTTATCGGTGCGTCTTCCAAGGAAGGAAAATGCACAGAGTCGCCACCAACGTTTATTTGAGGAAAATGTTAGAAAAACTGAAAAGGGGTCTACAAATTTGAAGGATAAAAGGTTCAGGAGTTGCTTACGTGCGGGGAAGGTATTAGCACCCCACGCGTCCGCCTCAAGGGATGGTAGTCCTTTAATCAAATGCGCAAAATCATGACTTCAATATTCATTTATTTTCCCTTTTTTATGTTTTTTTTTTTACTTTTTCGGGTTGACAAGAGCATGACTCTTGCTCCTATGTATCCTCAATTGCGATGAGGAACTCAGACCTACGTAGTTCTTTGAAAGCCAGAAAGTTACCCGTAAGGTTGATTTTAGACTTTTGAAAGGTTCATTTTAACCGATAAAAGTAAAAGAGATTGCTAAGGAGTTGGACCTTGAAAGGATTCGAGCAATTTTTGTGGATAAAAGCTTGATTATGTGTTGATTTTAGCTTTGGTTTCACTTGGTTACTTTCAAACTCATAAAAGAGGACTTGCAAAGTAAATGACTGGTTGAAACTTTATTTTTCAATCATTAACCGAGGTTATAGCATAAATGATCGATTGAATTTTTATTTTACAAAGATTAAGTGAGATTAAAACATAATTAATCGATGGAAACTCACTTTTCAATGATAAAAATGAGATTACGGCACAATTAATCGGTCGAAACTTGCTTTACACAAGGAAATGAGATCACTGATGGTAGAAGAATGGAGATAAAGATGCAAAAAGCAAGAGTGGACCCCTAAGGGTGCATAAAATGAATTCACAATTTCAAAAAATAAAAACTAATCGGTCGATGAACAAAGAATGATGAAGAACGATCCCAGAATCGATCACGAAAACGTTACGGAAGCATTTTTTCTTCTTTTTTCTCCTTTCTCTCACCAATTTCACTCTGAACCTCTTAATATCAAGTGTTAACCCCTTCTCCTCAGCCCCCTCATGCCTATTTATAGAAAATGAGAGGTGGAGGTTGCATAGCAGCTCGCTCAGGTGAGCTCAGCTCGCCCAGGCAAGTTGTTGGCTTCCTCTAGAAGTAACCTTGCTCACCCAGGCGAGCTGTTTACTTCAGCCTTAAGCTTTCTAGTGGGCCTAAGGGCTGAAAAATGCCCCAAAAGTGACCCTTTTGCCCTTCTTTTGGGTATTTTGCATATTTCCTTTCGAAATGTCGAAAAAACCTTACGGATTGCACGACAATTGGTGTTAAGTAGCTCAATTCGACTAGCAAGAATCCAAACGTTTGTAAATGATCGTCCCCGGACGAAATTAGGGTATGACAAAGGAAAATCATTTTGCAACAAAAGGTGATATAAAAAAAGCACTCCTTCTTAAACAATCTTTCTACCTTCTCCTACCAAGGGAAACATCCCTTAGCACTGCCATACCTCTTGAGCTTGAGGTTATTCCTCAAGTAAAGGAGTTGTTGGATAAGTGTTTGGTTCGTAAGAGCTTAACTCCTTGTGCTTTGTTGGTGCCAAAAATAAGTATTATGAGGCACCGTATCCCTATGATAGGTGGTATGATGAATGTGTTGAGTGGTACAACTCTCTTTTATAAAATTACCCATGCATCCAACACCTTCATGATTGACATACATAGGGACTCATTAGGTAGGTTTGTTCTTATTTTTAGTTTCAATACAAACTTAGGTGCTCCTATGGAACACCTTAGGTTTGTCGTACTTTTTGGTAGGAATAATCAACATAAAAATATAGAAAAAGATATGTTTTATTGCATCACTTTCCTTAATTTTTCAAATAGTGATCAAGTGGTTCCCACGAACCCTAAGAGAATAAAGTTCATTCCTGAATGGCCCACTCTACCAAGTATAAGGAAAATTTGGGGCTTCCATGACTTAACAAACTTTTACAAAAGGTTTGTCCCATATTTTTCTATACTTGTAGCACCACTCATTGAGTTGGTGAGGAACCATGTTCCCTTATGGGAAGATGCATAGGAAATGGGTTTTTAGACCTTACCTAACTCCAACATACCAAACACCACCAATATATATGTTTTTATTTTTTTTACAGGTGTTGAGGGAAGATGCCTAGAGTTTCAAGAACCTCTGGATTTGAGGTCAAATCCTTTTCAAGGGGGAGGGAATGATGCAATCCTACCCCCCAAGTGTATTAGATAGAAGACTTCAAGAATATTGGGCCAGAGATGCAAGAGAAGGCCCTAGGGTTCTCATGAGCCTTAGGGTAGATTTTGGGCCCATGAGCTAAGTATGAGCCCACTTATCTTTGAAAATATTAGATTAAGGTTTCATTATTTTTGGGTCTTGTATTTGGGGCTCCATAGTATAGGGAGGGTACCCTAGTAATGTAGGATTTTTCAACCCTTGTATTTTAGGACACCTAGACTAGTTTTTGTATTAGGGGTAGTTTTGTAATTTCACATGCACTAAGTGCACTACTTGATGTGTGTGTGTGTGTGTTGGGAGAGAAATTTAATTGAATTGGGAGAAGCCCAATCCAATTAAATTTTGGACCATCCTAAGCGAGAGGTGAGCATTTGCTTGCTACAGCCCATTGTCACATCGTATAGTCACACTTTGTGCATGTCCTTCATGCTTTACATGCCTCATGACACCTAAGCACCCTTAGTGGATAATCCTGGACTTGATCTTGGATTAGTGGGCTGAACCATAGCTAAAATTCACTAATCATAATTAGTGAAATTTTGGCTCCAAATTTGGCTCCACCAATTCAAATTCAAATTCAAGTGAAATTTGAATAGATTTTCAAATTTCCCTCCAATTTTGTGATACTTATGCTATAAATAGAGGCCTTGTGTGTGCATTTTTTTCAACTTTGATCATTTGAGAATTACACTTCAAAGTTCAGACCTCATTTAAGGCACAAAATTTTGTGCTCCTTCTCTCCCTCTCCCTCCACTCATCTTCTCCTTCCTTCAAGCTCTTATACATGGCTTTCTATGATGGTGAGCTTCTTCTTGACTCATCTTCTCCTTGAAGTTGCATCTCCAATCATCTTTCTTCCTTCTCCATTCTGTTGCCATTGATATTCAAGAAGCAAAGGACTCCATTGATGAAGAAGATCCAAGGCCTACAAGCTCCATATGAAGCTACATCAATAAAGACAAAGAAAGTTGAGTCCTATGAAAACATAAAGATAGAGGGTGTTGAGTCCTATGAAACTTAAAGACGAAGACATTGAGTCCTATGAAAACACAAAGGCAACGGACATTGAGTCCTATGAAAACACAAAGGCAACGGACATTGAGTCCTATGAAACATAAAGACAGAGGACATTGAATCCTATGAAACTTAAAGACGAGGACGTTGAGTCCTCTGAAAACATAAAGATAGAGGATGTTGAGTCCTATGAAAACACAAAGACAAAGGACGTTGAGTCCTATGGAAACATAAAGACAGAGGATGTTGAGTCATAGGGAAACATAAAGATAGAGGACATTGAGTCCTATGAAACATAAAGACAAAGGACATTGAGTCCTATGAAAACATAAAGACAGAGGACGTTGATTCCAAGGAAACATAAAGGCTGAGGAGGTTGAGTCCTATGAAAAATAAAGAAAGAGGATGTTGAGTCCAATGAAACATAAAGACAAAGGTCATTGAGTCCTATGGAAACATAAAGACAGGGGATGTTGAGTCTTATGAAAACATAAAGACAAAGGACGTTGAGTCCTATGAAAAAATAAAGACAGAGGACGTAGAGTCCTATGAAACATAAAGGCAAGGACGTTGAGTCCTATGAAACTAAAAAGCAAAAAATTTTGAGTCCTATGAAACATAAAGGCAAGGACGTTGAGTCCTATGAAACTAAAATCAAAGAACATTGAATCCTGTGAAACATAAAGGCGATGATGTTGAGTCCTATGAAAACATAAAGCAAAGGACGTTGAGTCCTATGAAACAAAAAACAAAGGATGTTGAGTCCTATGAAACATGCCAATAGGTACTAGTACCCAAGGGCTCAATCTTATAAGAAAGCAAGAGGTTGACTCTTTGAGAGGGCTAATCAAAAGATAGGACATTGGATTTTTGAAACTGGCATATAAAGAGAAATATATGCCTGATATGAAACATGAGTTTTGGGATGTAGAGGCATGCAAACTTTGTCATGAAATGCAGTAAATGTAGGCTTTGTATCAAGCAATGTAATGCAAAAGGTTTTGAATCATGAAAACTGTGCAATGCTCATGACATTTTTCCCTTTTTTGTGATTTTTTTGTGTGAAAAACACAAATTGATTGTCTCTTTCTAAAAGACGTGATAATTCATGCAACCTCATCCTATCTTTTGCAAATCTCTTCTGGGACTCCCTCAAAGTGTATGTTTTGATTTAATCACTTGACAATTTTTGAGTGAAGACAGTGGAGCCATTTGACATCTAATCAATCAATTGAAATATTGATCCTAGGGTTCATCCCTTTCTTTTTGTTTAAAAACTTTGATTATTCTGTACAGCAAGGAAATATAAGGCTTTGGGACCTACCGTGTGCACCATTGAAGGATGGCAATGGATTGTTACACTTTGGTATATAACCAAGTGAAACTTTCCTGATTTAAGATCATAGAGTGATGCCATGGGTATGTCGATCCCACTGAAAGTTAATGACTTGGGCTGATCCCGAAAGAATTTATATAACAAAGGCTACCCTTGGATTCAAAAGGAATCCTAAGGACTTTGCGTGAGCTACTAATGTCAGATGTACCCTACTATCACAATTGTCTTTGGGCATCTTCCATAAGCTCCAGGTCAAATAAATTAGCTTCTCAATGCAAGTGCAAACCTCAGGGATTCTCCTTTTTTTGTTTTGTTTTTTTAACAATCACAAGCGTGTGTGGGTTCCATTCCAGAATCCAAACTTAAAAGCAAAATTAGTCATCTGTCACAATATAGGTCACGACAGGAAGGCGAAATAAAATTATCAGATAAATAAATAAATTGTTTTTCAAAAAATAGAAAAATTGGGGAGTCACCATCAAAGTTTATTTAAAGAAAACGTTGGAAAAACCAAAAAGTATAAGGAATGGCCTACTATTGGAGAAAAAGGATTTGAGAGTCGTTTACGCACGGGAAAGGTGTTAGCACCCCACGCATCTGTCATGAAAACGACAACCTTTAATCGAGTGCGCTTAAAAAATAAAGTGACTTTTAATTATTTATCTTCCCTCGAAAACATGAATTATAGTTTGTTATATTTTCTTTTATCTAGAAAGGGAAATCAAATTTTTATTTTTAGAAACAAAAGAGATTTTATTTTATTTTTAGATTTTTTTTGGGATCAACAAGGGATTTGCCCTCGCTCAGACTTACGTAGTTCTTTATAGAAAAAGAGGTTGCGTGTTGAGTTGAATTTATTTTATTTTATTTTGAAAGATTTTGATTTTGTGGTAAACTTTGTGAAGTCAAGCAAGTCGGAGACCTGGCATGGCATTCACAAAATTTACTCACACTTTATTGAAACACTGCCAAGCAAGCCGGAGACCCAACATGAAATGCACGGAAAAAAAGAGAATTGAGTGATCATTTATTTGAGAATGTTACCTTTTTGGAAAAGACTTTAGTTTTGTGGTAAACTTTGTAAACTCAAACAAGTCAGAGACCCAACATTCATTCACAAAATTTACTCACACTTTATTGAACCACCACCAAGTAAGTCGCAGACCAAGCAAGGAGTGCACATAGTGTAAGCATGTACTAAAGAATGTTAATGCGGATTTGCAAAAATAAATAAATAAATGACATGTGCTATGAAATCAGATAAATGGAATGGAAATGGAAATGGATAGAATAGAAGTGAGGAGTACACTTAGTAATTAAGGATGCAAGATTAAAAAATGGGGGAAAATAAAATGAATAACGATATCTACAATGCATTATTAAGTAAACTAACTAACTAGACAATGATTGAAAAATCACATTGAAGAATAAAATAAACGATATAAACCATACAGAAATAAAATAAATAAAAAAAGAACTATCCACTAATATTTATAATTATTTTAATTTTCCTTTTTTTTCTTTTTTCTTCTTTTCTTTTTTTAAAAAAATTCAAAGGGTTGACTTAGACTTAGTCAACACTGGCGGAGTACTGACATGGCGGGCCTAGTCACCATCTTAAGTGGCAGGGATGTACTTATAAAGAAAGGTGTGTAACCGTAAGAAAAAAAAAAGTTGAGCCCAAAATGAAAATAGTGCATGTGTGGAAAAAGAGTGTAAATAGCGATCATATTTTATTTCAGGTTTTCCACAAAAATGGCTAGGCCCAAAACAATAAAAAAAAGTGCATGTATTAAAGACGTGTGTGAGTTTATTTCAGATTTTGAAAAATGGGCTGGGCCCAAAACGGCACCGCAATTGGAGAAGCCACCACGGAGGGTGGCGCGCCTCCCCGACACCACTGGTGCATGGTGTCGCGGTGCGAGGCCACCACAGGGACAACGGCAGTGGCGATGACACGGAAGAGGCATCGCAATGGTGGCGTGAGTTTCACTGAAAAACTAAAGAAGGAAGAAACAAAATGCGAAAAAAGCCAAGAAAAAAGCCAACATCACCATGTACAGATCTCGACAACGACCATGGAACTTGCCTACAAGACAAACGACAAAGCTAGAAGATAAGAACCTAGAAGAAGAAGAGAGAAAGGAGAAGAAGAGCATGAGAGAGAATGAGGGAATTAGGAAATTACCTTGTCCTTAACCCATTTTGGTGGAAAAAAACCATTATGTTTACGTCTTTTTCCTTGTTCTTTTTTAACTTTTTTCTAAAAAAAAATAGGGTAACTTCATAATCATGCATTAATTTGGTTAAATATAGTAACCACTATTGCTTTATGACGACGGATTAAAATTCAATTATTAGGTGATTCTTCAAATTAAATGAAATTTATTAGTTAATTTGTTATTATTTATATTGATTTGATAATTTTGTAAAGATAAATTTAATATATTTAAATTGATGTGATATTCTGTTTTTACACATAGAAATTTATTTTAAACCAATTTAAAATACGTAAATTGGACTGTATTAACTCTCTTTGCTATGATGCATAATTTGTCTTCCAATTTACGTTAATTTTGACCTTATAATTTCGACTTTAGTTGCTGTTTATTGTGAGTGATTGTATTTTTGCAGTTAATTATTTAAATTGGGGAGTGAAAAAAATAAAGAAAGTATTTGAATTATTTCATATGATTTTTAATGTACCTTATCAAGTATTCATGAAGGGAATACAGTGAATATTTTCATAGGTGAATATTTAAAAAATATTTCAATGTAAATTAGTAATAAGGTATAACTAAAAATTATCCGAAATACAATAGATATAATAGGTTGGCACACATCAGTTTAATATAGTAGAATTTTTAACATATTATTAATCTATAAAATTTTGAAATCAATTTGAATCCAATTTTTAGTTTATAATATATTTTTTTAATTAATAAATATTAAATTAATTTTCATACAAGCACAAAATCCCCCCCCACCCAAAACTTTAAGGGATAATTAGGTAATTTCAAATGCAAAAAAGTAACAAAAATATAAACTTTAAAATATAATTAAATGATTGTTTTGAATCACCATCAATTTTTAATCTAATCTAATCTTATGTATAGAATAATATTTTAAAATATCTAATCAAGAATAATATTAGATTATAATCGGACAATTTGAAATTGCATGCTTAAATATGATAATTGTACTTTCAATTTCAAATTTTAGATGAAACGCTTCCCTCTTTTTGAAACCTTTCCTCAGAAATGTTTCTCTCTCCTCCCAAAGAGCCGTTTTTTAATTTAATATAGCAATCATTCTTCTAAAAAATTATTTGTTTTGCTAACAGGGAAATGATTTGGAGTCTTGTCCAAACCTTTTTTTCTTATATGTTCCTTATGGAGTCTTCTCAACTTTATTATTTTTAATTATTAAAAAAATTATAAATGCATTCTTAATTTTAAAATAAATGCTTTTTGAAATTGATAATAGTTGGGGTTAAATAATAAATTCATGTTTTCCAATTTTAATTAATTAAAAATTAATATAAATGACTTAAATTTTCAATTAAAAATTGAGTAGATAATTTTTTTTATACTATTACATGCAAATTTAAAAAATTACTACATCTTAGAGTAAGAAGTTAATCCGTGCATCGAACGGCTAACACACTAGTTAATGAGAAAATAGTAATTCTTAGAGAGAAAAAAATATTTAAAGATAAGAATTTCAAATTTATAACAGTGGAACATGTAATTCAATTAAATATGTTACATAATTTACTCCAAACAATACTCTGGGAACTCTTTCATACGGACAACAGTGATTTGAAAGATCCTTGAAGTTGAAGCATAACAAACTTGGTCCAAATCCTCAGAGGCATGAGACTAGTTGTCATCGTCAAATTGGTATATAGCTGTGTCGCAAGGTAAGGGAGCTTTATCTCATACTCAGCATCACAGTCACAGGAGAGAACAATTGGCCACCATTGCACCATTACGAGGTATGAAAAAAGACCAGTTAGTCACTATCGAAATCACCATGCTTTAGCCACTAGACTAGAAGGAAGCCCCAAAGACTTGAAATCAGAAGAGGTTGGTCCATAACAAAATAAAAAAATGGATATGGGCATGAGAGAGATGGGAAACGGGATTTCAAAATTTTGTGGGAGAGCTTTCCCATCCATTGAGGATGATATTTTGTGGATCCAAGTCAAATTAATAAATAAAGACTCTTAAGTATTTTAAAATATAAAACTATATTCATAAGAAATATAAACATAATTTTATCGAATTGAAAGATCTATAAAAGATTTTGTCGAATTACATTAAGTTAATTGACATGTTCGAAATTGTAAATTTAAGAATAATATTGTTGTGTTTGGTAGCATTGAAATATATATAAAAAAGAAATCTAAAGAAGTGAAGTGAGAATAAATATACAGACTTTCATCGTTTGGTATCAAAAAAATAGAGTGCGTAAGTCGCACACAAATATTTTCATGATGATATACCAAGAAATATGTAGAAACGTAATTCTTCTTAATGACCACTTTATCGATTACGTTCATGACATAATCAAATAAGCCATGCACACATAAAATAATCGACCATAAGGGGGGCTTTGTTAAACATCAAGAAAAAAATTATCTAGAATAAGGATAAAATGATATTTTTGGAAACATTATATTTTTTCTTTTTCATTCTTTCAAATCAAACCATCTTAAAATTTATTTTCATTCTATATCTCTCCAACCAAACAATCTTTATTTATATTCTATTTATTTTTTATTTTTCTTCTCTCCACTTCTTTCTTACCTATTTCTTTTTCTTCTTTTTACTTTCTCTCTATCAATCATATTGTTGATTTGGGAAAACGAGCTCCGAATAATGTTCCTCGTGTTTTGCGAATTTGCCAAGAAAAAAAATAATATAGTCCCAAAATTATTAGGAGTATACAAGGTTTGATTTTAAAAAGAATAAAATAAAATCAAACTGAATCATTTTGATGGATAATTTAATCCAAACTATTTTGCATTAGACATAAAGGTTTCTTAACTGAATTGCTTCTAGATTGGCGCTGAACTAGTTGTGAACTAATTCTAAATTGAATAATTTCTATAATGATTTTAAAGGTTGAATAAGTATTTTTCAATTCATAGAAATTAAACTCGGATGCTATAAGATTTATACTAATTTATATAAGTTATTCCATTAACTGTGTTAGATCTAAAATCGTTTAAAAAAATTTGTAAATATTTCTTGAAAATTTTATTCATATACTAGTATATAGGCAATATTCAAAATGAAATTCACAAAAATACTACTACTAACCTGAATGATTAGCTTGAGCAAAAACCATAATTACCCAAACATTTCACCTTATCGAGATTCAGGGTATGTGGGGCGGTATTGCACAAACACACAGTTGCAGCAGACTACTAGGAGTAATGGAGCAATGTGGCATCGGAAGCAGTGGCAGAAAGGTAAAAGTTGAGTGGCTCCCACACGTTTTTTGAGGACCACCACTCTGATCAAAATCTGACCCAACTCCCCAATCCCAATTCCAACCTTTTCTTTTCTTTCAAGTTTTTGTTTTAACCCAAAAAACGGGGACCACACAACAGCTCCGCGTGACCTCTGTCTCTGTCTTCTGTCTTCTGTCTCTCTGTCCGTCCATCAACGCAATGCTTCTTTAAGCCGCCGGCAGGCACCTCTCGCTTCTTTCTTTCTTTTTCTTTCTTTTTTATTAAGAAAAAATTTAAGTAAATGAAATCTCAAAAGACTTATTAGAATCACGGTAAGTCTCACCACTAAAGTTTTTAGTAGGATACTTAACTTTCTTAAGGCCACCGGCACAATTTATTTTGGAAAATAATTTAATAAAAATTATCATATATATATATATATATATATATATATATATATAAAGAAATTAATAAAAAAAAATGGAATAATGGATTCAAATACACAAAAATAAAATGTGTAATGTATAAAATTGTAAAATAAATACTTATGATTTTATTAAAAGAAAGGATACATTTACTTATTTCAAATGAGAATAAATTAAGAGGTTCAACCACATATAAACTAAAGAGTGTAATATATTATGATTTTATTAAATTGAGGAGGTGCATTATCTACCTCATTTGTGAATAGTTGTTATTGTTATTATTTATATATTATTTTCTTTGGATTGATATATAAATAAAAATAATTAATATCACATTAAATAAGAAAATTAATTAATATAATTTAATTTTTCTAATTTTAAGAAAAAAGTAAATTTATTTTTAAAATATCCTTCGTTTAAATTTATTATCATAAATAAATATGAGCCAGTATAAATAAAATTAAAATTAAATGAAAAATATTTTAAAAATAATAAAATAAAATATAATAAACTAAATTTATTTATATTCAAGTTTAACATACAAATTCATTATATATATATCAAAACAATTTTCAAAAACAAGAAAAATCAAATATACATTTTGAAATATAAATTTATTTGTTAGCAACCGAATGGATGTTTATTGATAAATGCTTCTTTCTTTCTTCCGTAAGCCCTATTGATTCCGCTGTTCAATTCATTCGCTCATCACTGTTGTGTTGTGTTCGGTTGGAGCGAGCCCCACCTCTGAACGTGATTCAATTGCCCTTGGCCCGCACTCCTAAATCTTGTGCAGTACTATGTTGTGGTCCATGAAACCTCGTTGAGACACGTGCCGCCCGTGGGTGCTCACGTCCCTATCGGGTTGGGTAGTGGCCAGCCCAGCAGCCCACTGCCACTACTCCTCTCATACGTCGTTTTGGGTTTTGGGTCCGCTGGGAATAAAAACTAAAAAGAGAGTGAGAGTCTTTGTGCCATTATTAACAGCTACAGCGTTCAGACGAGTTTTTCAATTCGATCAACAATAAAAAAAGTAACTAAAAATTATTTATTTGATTTCTCCAATTATATCAACTTTACTTTTCATTTTTATTTTTATACAAGCATTTTGATCCTTGTTATTACATAAATTTTACCTTTTAATTCTTGTCAATTTTTAATGATAAGGACTTAAAAGAACCTCAAAGTGCTTGCATATAAAATTGAGAGTGTTTGGATATAAAATTAAAATGAATGATTTTTAAGTATAAAAACTAAAGAGTAAAATTTTGCGACTCAAATGAGTAATTATTTCAAAATTAATATACATGATATTATTTGTATTTTTTCTGTGATAACACGTGTATTCTATATAAATATTTAATTTAATTATATATTTAAGATTTGACTTTCATGTCATTAATTAAGTTTGAATAATCTTATACTCCCTTTATTTTCTTTTATAAGAAAAAAATCATAATTTTTTGTTCTCTTTTTTAAGTAAAGTTTGATTATTTTTGTTTCATTTAATGATGTTATATTTAAAATACTCTTTATTTAAAAGAGATTTATGTTTGAACTTATATATAAGCAAAAATAACTAATTTCACATTAATTAAAAATTTAATTGATATTATTTAATTTTTCTAATTTTGAGTAAAAAAATAATGTTATTTTTAAAATATACTTTATTGGAATTTGTTATCGTGAATAAAAAAGAATTCATGAAAATAGAATGTTAATTAATTTTTTAGTCCTCTAATTTATTATTTAGGTTCAATTTGATCGTTTCATTTTTTTAGATTTAATTTGGTTATCTAATTATTAAAATTGATTCAATTTAGTCTTCTGGTTTTTTTTTATTCAATTTAGTCTTCTGGTTTTTTTATTCAATTTAGTGTTCTAACTTTTAAAATTAAATCATTTGTTGTTGGAAAATGTGTATTTGTGATGGTTTTGAATCGCACAGGGAATATGATTCCTTATAATTTGGACTGAATGATCAAATTGAATTAATTTAGAAAATTAGAAAATTAAATTAAAAAAAAATTAAAAGACTAAATTAAATTTAAAAAGTAAATTAGAGGACTAAAAAATTAATCTAACCAAAATAAAAATAAAATTAAATAAATGATATTTTAGGGATGACAACAATAAATAAAATAAAATAAAATAATTTTATTTATATTTATGTTTAATATATAAGATCACTTTTTTACGTATATATATAAGTTTAGAGAGAGTATTAAGTTATAATGAATGATAATTTAAGAAAAAAATATTTTTTAATTAAAAGTATTATAATTTAATTAACTAATTTTTTATAAGTAGTAATTAATTTTTTTTTTCTTAGAGTACTTATTAATTCGATACCTAACACTTGTATTTTTAATTTATATCCACCAATGTCCGTGTGTTTAGTTTTACGATGAGAATAATGAGAACTGTTGATTTTTATAATCTAAGTGTATACAAGAATTATTAGTTTGTCTAGTGATCACCAAACTACTCCGCAAGGTAAGAATATGTACAAAAATATTACTAATATAAGAAGAAAAAGTAATCCATAGAAAGGAGATGAATGGCACAAGTCCCCACGAGATTACCTTGAAAGTAGGAAATTTTAATAATAATTTTTTCTTTAAATAGAATAAAAAAATAATTTACACTAAAACAAATTTATCTTTTATTAGAAATTAATATCAGAACTAAAATAGAAATATTAAAACTAAAATTTCAATTAAATAAAACATATTTTTTTAAATATTAGTATTAAATGAGAGAAAGTTAACTGAAATTTTTTAATATTTGAAACTAATAAAAAATATTTTTTTTATTATATTTAAGAATAAAGTAATACATTAAAGAAACTTGCTTTTATAAAAAAAATTATAGATATTAAGCAGAAGTGATAAAAAAATATTTTTTGTATTGTAAATTAATATTATTTGTTAGATGAGAAAATAGGGTGGAAATACCATTTTACCATCACAGAATTAATGTGTTATTTTTTTCATCGTAAGTTCACATAATCGATTATATTAGTGTACATAATTGTTATATATTTTGTAGGACACACCGCGCTGTTGGAGTTCAGCATATGCATTGCCTCACCCCACTTTTTCATTCCCACTATGCTTCCATCGTCTCACCTCAACTCTCACTTCTCCCATACTTTTCGATTAAGGGAGCTACCTTTTCAATTTTTCATGCACATCAAGGATGTGTTTGATTTGAGTGAATTTGAGATATAATTGAATTGAGGTATTATAGAAATGAAAGTTGTGAGATAAATGTTTGTTTGGGTGAATATATGCTACAATTTTTAAAAAAATTGGGGGATCCCATGGATAAAAATTTCATTCAAAATGATATGAAAGGGAGTGACAGTGTTGGTTGGTGAGAAAAAAGTCTCATCATTTTAAAATTGTCCGGCGAATGCTTGATTAAATAATTGATTATAATGTAAGCATAATCAGTTGTATATCCATTGAATCGTTCGAATTATATAGAGTTGATCTCATATTTATAACACAATAATTATGCTTATAACATAATTGATTAGATGGTAAGATAAAGTTGTGTAACTAGTTATATAATTTTCATCATCAACTTACAATGTAATTCTAAAAAGTAATTGTTGCGTATAAAAGGAAAGATGCATGCATGGATGATGGAGGTAAATTGGATATTTGTTTCATCTCTATTTTTTATTAATATTTACCTATTACTTTAATTCAAATTTTTCATCTATTTTATACTCTTTCACTTTCTACTCTTTTTCACCTTTTTTCATTCTTTTACTTTTCTCATACTTTCATTTCTTTTCACCAAAATGAATACGAAGGGTAATCAATAAAAAATACATATTTTTTTTTTATTTTTCTTCTCAACTCAAAGTCAAAGTCTGCAACAATGAGTCTACTTTTTTTTTTATTTTCGACTACAAATATCTTTGTTTAGAGATAATCATGTTATCAAATATAATTATTATAAATGACAAAACTATATCTATATTTAATCAGTTACATACTCAAGTGATCTAAAAATTCAATAATCTATGTTTTTAAACAAATAATTATATGCTAATTCATGTTAAATCAAATAAACTCACTTTCATTCTCTTCAATTCTTTTAAGTCTCTTTCAATTGTGCCAAATAGAAGCTTAAATTCTTCATAAAAAAAACAAACAAATAGAAACTTAAAAGAGAAATGTAGATAAAATGAAAAAGAAAAAGAAAAATCTAGATGAGCAAGGTAACTGAAAAAGTGACTTGTCACTTCCCAATAATCTATGGCATAAAGGATCCTGTGCTGTGCTTTGCTATACCTACAATTCTTGGATTTTGCTTACTGCTAATCTCGCGCCAATCCCTACGACGCACCTAACATTACCTATTGCCACCCTATTTTGTGCCCTAAACACGACCTAGTACCTTGTGTGACCCGTTCCTTATTTTATTATATATTTTGCGTTAGGATAGTTAGGACTGATTCATCTGTTCTCAAAAGTCCGCATCTTTTCAATTCTAATTTCCCGTCAAACAGTAAAACCGATTTTTTGTCCTTATTTTTAAAGATATCTTTGCCTATCTCCAAGAGAAAATAAATTCAAGAACAACACGTCGGCAGACTGTGTCCTCTCTCGGAACCATATCCTAACACGAAACATTAGTTAAAAAAATGCAAATAGTAGCATTATTCTATTAGGCATAATAATTAAACAAATAATAATAATAATGTCATTATTAGCTGCCTCCAACATCATTGATCAAGCCTTGTCTTATTACACGAAAATCTCCAATAAGGTGGCACCACAAATCCCTCCACGTTATCACCAATCCCACCCTCCGATCCTCTTCACCCTCCCTCCCTCCCTCGATCTTCGTGTCAACACTTCAAAAAGTCTTCCCTTATAGAAGAAAGTGTTTTTCCAAATCCCTTCCCTTCTTCCAAATCCCTTTACTGTCACGTGAAATCTAACACCGAGCGTGTAGATAGTCTATGAAATCCAATTAAATGTTCTTCTGAGAACAAAGAACATAAGATAACAAACAGAAAGCGCTTATAAATGGCTTTCCACGACCATCTACCGCACGAAATCACGTTCCAGCCGTTTACCGAGGAGCAGCAGTTAGGTCAGAGCAGGGACATGCAGCGGCTGCTCCCGCTCTCCGGCGGGGCGCCGACGTGGCTGAACAACAGCACCGCGGCGACGCTCCGCCAGCAGAATTTCCTCCACCTGCAGCCGGAATCCGCCGCAACGACGCAGCAAAACGACGACGTTCGCGGCGGCGGCGGCAGCGGCATGGATCGGAACCGGACCGAGAGCAACTCTGAACCGGATGATTTGGCAGAATACAAAGCGGACATTTTAGGTCACCCTCTCTACGACCAGCTCCTATCGGCGCATGTCTCATGCCTGAGAATCGCCACCCCCGTTGACCAGCTTCCAAGGATCGACGCGCAGCTTCAGCAGTCGCAGCGCGTCGTCGACAAGTACTCCGGCATCGGAAACGGAAACGGCGTCGTCGACGACAAAGAGCTTGATCAATTCATGGTTTGCTCTTGCTTCCTCTCTGACAATCTTAATTTTAAATTACGGTGACAACGAAAAAGTATTTTGAATTACCGTTTCCCCATGACAACTTCAATTATTGTCACATCAACGGCATTTCATAATTTTTTTAACGACCACAATTTAAAATCATGATTGTAATCATTGTTTTGTTCAGTTATAACTTTATCACTCATCCTATTATTCTATATCATAATATATATATATATATATATATATATATATATATATATATATATATATATATATATATATATATATATCAACCCTCTCCATGATGATGATTAATGTTTTCTGTTCTAGTACTCTAATCCACTTTGCAAAGGAGTTACATACAAGATTTGATTTAAGGGCCTGCTTTTTTCCTTTCGGTTGTCGTTTCTTTCTTCTTTTTTCTTCTGATTTTTGAACTGTTAATTAAGATGCTTTTCGTTTGTGTGAATTTGTTATGCTTTGACAAACGTCTTTCATCTAGCTCTTTGTGCCTTTGATAAAGAATTATATTATTAGTATAATAAATTAATATGATAGTACTATTTTAATCTACAACTTGTGTCACATTAATCATGCTATATTTATTTTATTTTTATGATTTCATCTTATCTCTTTATTATTGTATAATTTTGTATTAAGTATAAATATGATTAAATGCTCTTTCTTAAATGGCAAAGGTCAATTCTTTTGTGTCTCAATTTTTTTTTATAATTTTATAATTTTTCTCTTTATTCGGCAAATCCCAGAGGACCTTCCTTTCCTGATTTTCCGGAATTTGTTGTTAGCATTTTGAAAAAAAATAAAAGAAAGGGAACTGTTTGTCGATTATGGTAGAACAGTTACAGGATTGTTGGTTCTAGTGCAAAATCCACGAATTGGACAAAAAAACAAGAGACACAGAGAGGAGAGAAAGAGAGGGGAGAAAAAGTAACATTTCTTTTACATGTTGGAGGGTGGTGTACGACTAGTGAGTAAATGAATCTGATTTGTTCTGGTGTAATGTCGTAATAACGCCATTCAAGGGTGCTTGAATGTGTTCCCTTTATTTCAAAGAGTGCTTTTATGTTTTATCATCTAGAATATCTTAATCTTAATCTTCTTCCACATATGTTTCACTTGTTCATTCTTTTTAGGATGAAAACTTAAAGCGGTGGTTAAGAGTTCTTGAATTCTTGTAGAATACTATGTTGATAACCATTCTCGCCAAGTTTCTTTCTTTCCCCCTCGTATACGTTACTTGTTTGGCCAACTATAATAATGAATTCATGGGACCTAACTCGTTATTATAGTTGTCCTCCATTGGATAGCAGTTGGTGTATCTATTTATTTATTGATTAACGCATAAACCAATCCAAGTTTATTCATTTTCAGCGTCCAATATTCAAACTTGTTAATCACTTCACATAGTATAAGAGAGGCAAAGATGATGAAGATTAAAACAAATTCAATATTTGATTAATGAATGAGCTAGCTTGCATTAACCAGACATCACGATCTACCTTATTACTAGCTAGCTTGTTACTAAGTCAATGCAACGATAAAAACAACAACAAAAAAAGAAGATTTATTTGTTGAAGTTTAGCACCTTGTGTACGGTGTATATGTTCAATTACATATAACCTATTGCATTTCCCTTCTTAATGTTTTGGTTTGGATATTCTTTAGAGGAGTACTAGCAAAACACTCTTTCTAGCACACATTCTATTATCAATTAAAATTCATTGAAAATTATAAAATTAAGAATCACACATTAAATAAGAGGTAAAGTTCATCAAAATTTTATATTTTTTAATAAATTTCAGTTAATAATAAAAATGTGTTTAAAAGAATGTGCTACTGACATTTTGTCTATTTTTGACTGGTTCCATGATTGAGTTTAGTTTACAGGACAATGGGCTTATTTCACATTGCTCCTTAATTTACATGTTTTGCTCTTTTTTTTTGTTGTTGTTGTAGACGCATTATGTTATACTGCTCTGTGCTTTCAAAGAACAATTGCAACAACATGTACGTGTTCATGCTATGGAAGCTGTTATGGCTTGTTGGGAGCTGGAACAATCTCTACAAAGCTTGACTGGTAAGTTTCAACTATCACAGAAACTAATCTTTGTTTGAATCCTCCATGTTATTGTATTTTATAAATTATAAATTATTGTCCTCATAATATTTTGTTAGTAAAAAAGTTGAGGAGAGGAATAAAAGTAAAATTGGAGGCTACACAACCCCCAGAGTGGTAACCTTTCCTCTTCCGAAATGCGTCCCTTCAATTGTTGAACATATTATTTAATATTTAAGAACTTAATTTCATTCCAAGGGGACGAGAGATGGCGATGGGTATATTTCACTAAAAGTTGAGTGAATAAATTAAATTTGAAAAAGAGAGAAAGAAGTCCAGTTGAAAAGAAATGAAAAAAAAAACTCTCATCATATTTATAAACTAAAGATAACTATAAATGCTAAAATAATAAATGTTGCTCAAGCTTATAAGAAAATTTTAAATGCATCTATAATTATATCGAACTAATTAAAGTAATGGTTTTAATCATGGTTAAATAGGTATTAGTTAAGTAATATTATTTTAATTTTTTAATATTATATGCAATATTAAGTGAAAAATATGTTTGAACCTATTTCTACTTCCAACTAATGTTTAATACTATTATCACTTGTTTTTTATAAAAAAATATTAGAGATAATATTATTTAAAAAATATATATTTTGTTACCGAGTCACCAAATGGTTGGAAATGAGTGATGTGAAGTTCTTCAAAAGGACCCAAATTGTGAGTCCAAAACAATGTTTTTTTTTTTGTTTTTTTAATAAATAAAAAAAGAAGAAAAAAGTCTCTTTCCAACAAGCTGCTCTGAATTTATGGCTCGTTTGCTCATGCCTAGTTATATTCGATTTTGAACCCATTTACTCGATTTTATACCTGCTTTTCGTAGGCTCCGATTTCAGGACTAAATAAGCCAGTCTTATGTTTGATTCCCATTTGGACTGTTCTGACCAGTTAGTCCAGTCCAATCTTAAAAACCAGGATTTTAGACTAACCACAGCCTGTGTTTTGTACAGGTTTTCTTAAAAAATTCAAAGTGAGAAACAGAAAAAGAGAAGAAAAATAATGATATTATACTGTGTAATAGCTCACACGCGACAAACTGGATATATATATATATATATAATTTCTACACCTACACTAAAAAAAAATTATTGGACTACATTATTTTTACCTTAATTTTATCATATAAAAATTATGCACGTAATTGTCTAGATAGTCCAGTCCAAAAAATATTGCTGGACTACATTACTACTTTTTATTTGTTTGATCAGAAAAAAATGTTAAAATATATATCTTTTAATAATAATAATAATAATAAAATATGCAAATATTATTTCTTATCCTTTTAAGGTTTTAAGTAACCATTTTCAAGCGTGTTGGTGGAGAGGAACATGGATAGCAATGCAAGAGCCATATCATTGATCTTTGAGCTTTAGTTTTCCATTTTCCGTAACAGTTACGACAGTTTTATTAGTATATATTTATGCGTAAAAACTAAAGAGATAATAACATGAATGGAGCGGCATCCAATTAAAATTTAAGATTTCTGCTGAATTTGTTTTCATTTTCATCGATGGTGCTTGTGTGAAAGAAAAGTATTGAATGAAACCATGGAATGTATTATCTTTCTATCATTATTTGGCAATGGCATTCTGTGCATGAACACAAAATAGATGGAAGACGTAAAATGAAGCTATATATATGGTGCATGAACAGGTGTATCTCCCGGTGAAGGAACGGGTGCAACAATGTCCGACGATGAAGAAGATCAGGCAGAGAGTAATGCCAACTTGTTCGAAGGAAGCATGGATGGAGCTGATAGTCTCAGCTTTGGTCCTCTTGTTCCCACAGAAACTGAAAGATCTTTGATGGAGCGTGTGAGGCAGGAGCTGAAGCATGAGTTAAAACAGGTACAGTTATTAAGAATAAACAAACCTAGTATGCGTGACATATTTTTGCGAGAAATTATTGTATGGTGTCAAATTACGCGGTTTGACTAATTTTTATATGTTAGTTGTTATTATTATTATTTAATTAAAAAAGTGCAAAGTTTTTTATATTATCAACCGATCACTATATAAAATAAATTTTATTCTGTCAGTACATATAATTAAATCCTTCAATTATGTCATGCAAAGATTAATAGAAACTATGATTACCACTTAGTAATTTTTAATTTTTGTTGAGAACCAATGAGTGAGTTAGAGTTCTTTACATAACGTCATGTTCTTGACCAGGGTTACAAGGACAAGATTGTGGACATAAGAGAAGAAATTTTACGAAAGAGAAGAGCGGGAAAGCTACCAGGCGACACCACTTCCCTTTTAAAAGCTTGGTGGCAGTCACATTCTAAATGGCCATATCCAACAGTAAGTTTAGACCTCAACACCTATGATTGCTTTTGTACTTATGTTTTCAGAAAGAATGTGTCGTAAGTTTATTAACTTAGATTTATTAAAATATTAAAAAAAATACAACTTTATCGATCACGATACCTATTTTTACAAAATATGAGAATATATAAACAAACTTAGGGTAAAATCCGTTTTCAAGTATCTATATTTATGATGAAATTTGATTTTAGTGTTCAAATTTTAAATTTGATTAATTTGATCTCTTGACTTTAAAAAATAGTAATTTCGTTCCTTATAGTAAAAAATCATTGGTGATGAAGGATGAAAATTACTATTTTTCTAATGTTTAGAATTAAATTGATCAAAGTTAAATTACGAAAAATAATACAAATTTTTGCCAAAAATACAAGGAGTCAATACATATTTTACATATAAGCTTATATTACTTTATTTGTGTCGTGAAGTCATATGTGGGTCATCAATATTTTCAAATTTATTATTAAAAGTTTTAGGGCCAATGATGATAAAAAAGACAACTATTATTCAAGTCATATAAATTGAGTGGAACAGGATAAGATTATTGTCCCAATGTACCTAACTAAGCAATAAGGATTGACCTACATATATGTTGATTTGCTTCGCATTTGTCTCTTCGATGATTGCTGATACTTTTAGTTGCACTCGTGAATGTTCTTTCAGGAAGAGGACAAGGCAAGGTTGGTGCAGGAAACAGGGCTGCAATTAAAGCAGATAAATAACTGGTTCATAAATCAAAGAAAAAGGAATTGGCATACTAATCCGTCGTCTTCTAGTGGCTCCAAAAGCAAACGCAAGAGGTGGGTTTCTAGTTTCTGTTTATAATTACTTTTACTTCCAAAGTAATAATTTCTTTCCTTCTCCTTTTATGTGTTAGAACATATTCTTGCATTGGAATATGCAAACATACAGTTCTAATTTTAAACCAAGCATACCCTTAGTCGCATCTATTTCCAAATTATGCATTATAATTGGAACTATTTTAGATGCTGAATGTTACTTTTTTGTGTAGTAGTGGTGCAGGTGAAACAAGTAACCAGAGCTTCATGTGAATGAACACCTGATTTGAACTGAAAAAAAAAATAGATATATCTCTATTCTTCATTTTATGCAACAATGGTGCGATTCATATATGACCGGAGCTTAGAGGGAAAAACATGAACGGAAATGGTGGAATATGGATGATGAAGGAGTAATTTGTGATACCAACATTTACTTGGGGGGATTAATTAATTACTTGGTTCAATTACAGAAAAACCTAGTATTGTTGTATATGAGGCTGCTGAGTTGATACCTGATACTGTTGCAGGCACTATCTATTTGGTTCAATGGGTATCTATGTATTACTATTACAGTTCAAAGGTTTTTGATAAAAAAAAAAACAACATAGAATCCTTGAATGCGGTGCAAATTAACGATCAGTTTTATTTGTTACACACATAAGTGTCCTACATCTGATATGTGTGGCGATACAGCTCTTGTACTTATAATCCAGTATATCGTTTTTACATGGTTTGGTTTCATTGAGTTCAATGGGTGGTCGCTCTTGTAATTTTACTAATAAACTTCAAATTTAGAGGTTGTTAGATAAGTTTTTTTTTAGAGATAAGTCAAGTATTTACAATAATTTTATATTATCATTTAATTATAAATTAATAATATACATACGATAATTATAATAGTTTTACAATAATTTGTTAATTTTTATAATAGAGAATTCTTACTAATATATTGTTACACATTTTTATGAAAACTTAGACTTTTCTTATTGGTTGGGGATAATTATTTTCCATTTTTTCATATGTGGTCCTTTTTAAATTATTTTTCCAAAAAGAAGTAATTAAGTCGCAACACATGTCACCACTTGTAATATTTTTTAATTGAAGTTATAAATAATTTTATGACTTTAGTTTAATTTTTTTATTTACGATTTAAAGTTATATATGTTTTTTTAACTTTCGATTTTAAAGATGTAAGTTTTGTTTTTTTTTTTTTTTTTAATTTGTAGGACTTTAAGGTTGTAATAGGTTTTTTTAACGCTTAAATTTTTTAATTTTTTATTTACTTGTATATTCTTTTGTATTTTTTTTTCAATTTTTTTAAAAATTGTAAATAATTTTATTTAATTTTTTTAATATCTTTTATATATTTCTTATATGGTTTTATTTAATGTTATATATTTTTAAATATTTTTTTTAAACATTTTATGTAATTTTAGAATAATTTGAAATCTAAAATATTTTTTATATTTAAAATTTAGATAATTTTGTATATTTCAATATTTTTTATATTTAACATAATCATAATAATTGTGCATACAAATAAGTAGACGGTTAATATTTTGTATATTCGATAACATTATTAAAAATTACATAATTTTAAATATAAAAAATATATTAAATAAACAATATTCAAAAGTATATAATATATTTTAAATAAATAAAAAGTTAAATAATACAATATATTTTAAATAAAAAACATATAAAATTGAAAACAAAATAAAAAAGAAAATACTAGTAAATAAAAAATTAAAAAATTTAAACGTAAAAAAAAAAACTTGTTACAACTTCAAAGTTGTAGAAATACAAAAAAAAAAAAAGAAAAAAAATAAAACTTACAACTTTGAAGTCACAAGTTAAAAAAACATATACCACTTTGAAGTCGTAAATAAAAAAATTGAACTGAAGTCGTAAAAATAGATGGTTAATATCATAAAAAATATATATTTTATTTCACTAAACAAATAACAATTTTAATAAATTTGGAAAATATATGTCGTGTTTGATTTATTTAATTTAATTTAATATTATTTTTTATTCTACACACACACACACACACACACACACACACACACACACACACACACACACACACACACACACACACACACACACACACACACACACACACACACACGATTTAATTTTTTATATTTGGTCCCACAAATAAAATTCTCTAACTCCATTATTATCATCTATCATTGACAAAATATCATTTCAAATTAAAGTTGATGTATATTTTGTCCTTTATGAAAATATTAATTTTAGTTTTATTTCCTTTATAATTTTAATTTTTGTTTGTATTTCTTCAATATGTTGATATATCATAAAGTTGAAAATTTAATCAAAGAAGAAAAACATGTAACATTGACACTTTAACATCGGTTTTTTTATAAAATCAATGTTAACAAAAGGGCAGTGACATAATTGTAAATAAAATGAGTTTATTAACATCAGTTTTTTCAAAAACCGATGTTAACATCGGTTTTAGGAAAATCGATGTTAACATGGTGTCATTAACATTGTTTTTAAAAACCGATGTTAACAAAGCCATGTTAACATCAATTTTAGAAAAAAAAAATCGATGTTAACGAAATCCATGTTAAAACCAATGTTAACATGGAGATTTTAACATTGATTTTTTTAGAAAAACCGATGTTAAAGTTATATGTTAACATCGGTTTTTATGAAAAACCAACGTTGTTTTTGTTATATATAAATACCCTCCTCTCGGGCCCATTGTCACTCCCACTCTCGATTTAAACCTCTCCCTTTCGTGGTGCTGCAACTCCTCTGTATTCTTGGCCACAATCTCACTTCCGCAATGCTGCAACCCCTTCTCGCCATCAACTCGTTGTCGATCGTCAACTTGCGACACCATGAACTCCTCCTTCTTCTTCTAACTCAAGCTCTCTCGCTCACAATTTCTTCTTTTTCTTCTGTGGTTTCTCAAGGTAAGTCCTAAATCTAAACTCATCCTAGCTCATATAACTTTTTCTCTTTCAATTTTGTTTTGAATCAATTTGAGTTGTTTGTTGTATGTTGTGTGATTGGGAGCCAATGTGGTTAGGAACTTGTATCTTCATAGTACATTCTGGTTAGCCAATTTTGGTTTTTTTGTTAACTTATATGGCCTGATTCATATAATATCTAGACACACTAGTCCTTGAGGCTTGCTATCTTACTCTCCTGCCACAACGAGTCTGTGCCTCTCAGACAAAGTACATCACCATTGTACAACAATCACATAATGATTACTGAGATTTCTTGTTTATTCACTAAAGTGGAGCAATCTAGCTAGCTAGCTATATATCCTACAACTATTGGTCAAAGAAAGAACCATATAGAAATGAAATGGCTTGAATTCACGGGTGTAGGATGCATAAATTCCACAAATTAGAACAAATTGTTATTGAAATTCTGATACCAATGACAGATGTCGTACCGGATGTCACGACATCACGCTTCAGAACATGCAGATTATATTTGACTGTATGAACAGATTAAACAAGTAAATAACACAAGAGAATTGTTAACCCAGTTCGGTGCAACGTCACCTACATCTGGGGGCTACCAAGCCAGGGAGGAAATCCACTAAAATAGTGTTAGTTCAAAGATCTAACAGCCACTGTTTACAACCTTCTCACCTAACCACTACCCGTGCAACCTCTACCTAAGAGCCACTCTTAGATATGAGAACCCCTCTCACTCCCTCTCAATCACTCTCCCGTGTTTACAATTAAATCAAAGACACACCAGAGATTGCTCTCTGAACATTAGAGATCAACTCTACACACTCAGGTCCAACACTTGATGTTAGGGTAACATCAAGGTGGCTCACAAAACACTCAAGTCCCAAAACTCACAAAATAACTCTTCAATCTCGGACTTGGTACAGAACCCGTGCAGCCTTCATGTTTATATAGCAGTGTACGTATCTGGGCTGCAACAACTTGCGCTGGATAAGATCTATCATTCTCCTAAAAATCTGCACTTAAAGATCTAAAAGATAAAGTTTGATCTTTTAGTTTTTATCTTTAATCTTTAATCCCTGAACGAACTATTCAAGTTTGTAATTCGAACTTTAATTATCTTTTAATTCGTTCCTAAAGATAGATCACCAAATCTGTTGCTAACTGCACATTAATCTGTTAAAGATATAACAGATTTATGTGTCCAGTATTTTCGGGCAGGATGTCCTGGACATCGTATCCGACATCGTGGATCCTGCAGCTTCAATTCTTCATTTGACATTTTATCTTGCCTTGTGCATTGTGCAGCCCAATCTGATTCCTTGACATAACGTTGGACATCATGTGCAGCAACTCCAGCTTTCCTTCATTGTCTAAGTGCTTATGTTTTAACAAAATTTTAGCCAATCTTTTTAAAACTCAGTAAAGCTAAGCACTAACAATCTCCCCCTTTGGCAAATTTTGTCTAAAACATACTTAGACACTTCCTGAGCAGGTACGAGCAGTTATGCGAGTGGGATCAGCAACTTTCATTATCAGAGTAATCAAGCACAGCGGTATCTGTAGTGGCGACAGCAGAATTCTGCAAGTTGCAAGTCGTTTCCAGGATGTCAAGACATCTCACGTGACATCAGCTTTCTGCTCCCCCTGTCTCCATGCTCTTACTGTTGTGAAGCAGTTCACTGCGGCATTCTGCAAGTTGCAAATCTACAAGTCTTTTCCAGGATGTCAAGACATCTCATGTGACATCAGCTTTTTGCTCCCCCTGTCTCCATGCTCTT
Organism: Glycine max; assembly: GCF_000004515.6. Taxonomy (NCBI): domain Eukaryota; kingdom Viridiplantae; phylum Streptophyta; class Magnoliopsida; order Fabales; family Fabaceae; genus Glycine; species Glycine max. The sequence goes on along the minus strand of NC_038251.2, from coordinate 25,953,452 downwards.
ACTGCATCTTCTATCAGCTACTAGTTTCAGTAGCTTACATCAATCATCATCAGCAGCAGCAGTCTCCCCCTCAAAATCATATAAATACTACTCCCCCTCAAAATCATAACTCATGCATACATAATATCCTACTACTCACAATCATAAATCATGCATAATACTATTACTCCCCCTTTTTAGACAGAATTTGGCAAAAGTAGAATGCATGCAAATATTACAGACCAATAGCAATCAATTGTTCAAAGGGACATGCCCCTATAGCTAGTAAGAGTAAAAAGCAAAAATAAAGGTCTGATGGTCATGGGGTGGCATCAGAATCATCATCATCGGATTCTGTATCCTCTGCTGCATCTTCTTCTTCCTCAGCGGCTTCTTCTTCTTCCTCAGCTGCTTCTTCTTCTTCCTCAGCTGCTTCACCATCATCAATGCCACTGTCTGAGAGTCTTTTGATCAGGCGTTCCAGCTCCATTTTCTTCTCTGTGGTGGCTTTGATGGTTGCTTCCAGCACCTTGCATGTGTCCTTGAGTTCAGCAATCAAAGCATCCTTGGACACAGCACCTGAAGCAGCAGCTTTCCCTGATGTCGAGACAATGTCTGGGACATGTGTCCCCTCAAACAGTTTGTAATGCAAGGACAGAGCCGATTCTCTCTTCATCACAGAGTCAATGTTGTTTAAAATATTGGGATGTTGACTCAACATAATGCCACATAATACAGTTGGGAAGGCAATGGGTAATTTGACAGCAAAGGATTCTGAATGCTTAACAGTTTGATCAAAAATATAGTTTCCAAAATTAAATTTGGACTTGGTTCCAACAGCATACAAAAATTTACCCAAACCTGTGGCAACAGTGGAAGTATGATTGGTGGGTACCCAGTTTGCAGTGCCAATCCTATGCAGGATTGCATACTTCACACTCAGCTTCCCTGCAGAAAGCTTCCCTTTCTTTGGCCAATGCTGGACTTGCTTGGCAGTGATTTCCTTGGCAATTTGATGCTCAGAAACAGCAATATCCACCACTCCTTCAGTTGGTCTGCCCAGGTATTTGTTGATTACAGCAGGGGAGAATCTAACACATTTTCCTCTGACAAACACTTTCTGATACTCATCACTCTTTCTGTTTGTTATGTCAGAGGGAATGTTGACAATGAATTCCCTGACTAGACTTTCATAGCAATTTCCCAACTTGGTGACAGTTTTCAGCAGTCCAGCAGCCTTGATGAGGTCCATGATCTCCTTGCAATCCAAGGCATCTCTTCCCAGTTCTCTTTCTAAGGCAAGTCTGCGTTGATATACAAATTTCCACCTTTCAACATTGCCAATGGAGTGGAATGAAATGTTGTCCAATGGTGCATCAGGGACATTTCCAGGCACCTTTTTCCCTGATTTCTTGGCTCTCTTGATGTCGGGAACATCTAGTTCGACATCATCATCAGAATCAGATGAGGAAATTTCTTTCCTCTTCTTGGAAGGGATTGCAACTTTGCTCCATCTGGATGTGGTAGGAGTGATTGGTGTGCTCTTCTTCTGTGCAATAGTTTTGATACGTCCAGACCTAGTAATGGGGGGTTTTTCCCTTTCTGCTTTGTAATCTTTCTGCAATGCTAGGTGCCAACTTGTTGGCAATGGGTTCCTCATCAGATTCTACTTCTTCTAGGTCAATGAGGTCACCTGGAGCAGGTTCTGGTGCCCTTGGTGCAGGGGTCTCCTCTGTGGCTTGATCCTCTTCCTCTGTTGATCTCTCTTTGCTGGATGAAGAGAGGACTTCAGCATTTGGGGTGGAAGATGTTGGAACATCTTTATCAGCATCAGGGACAGAAGCATTTTTCAGAATGCTACTCACAATACTGCGGATCTTCTTATCCATCTCCGTGTCTACTTCCCTAGGACTTGTTGCAAGGCTAGGGTTTTCAGAAATCTTCACTCCCTGTTGTCTTTTGGGGACCAGTTTCTCAGGAACAGGGGCTTGACCAGGAATCATTTGTATGGGTTGGATATGGAATTCAGGTTGTTCCTGGTTTGATGGTGCTTTGGTGGATGATGGAGATGATGGTACAGAGGGTGAACCAGGAGATGAAGTATCTTTTGGTGAGGTAGCCATGGAGAAGCAGAGCCTTTGGAGTGGTTTCGTAAATCTCTGAGAGCTGTTGGGGAAAGCTGAAAACGAGATTACCACTAAAATATGAGTTTGAATGAGGAATGTAGAGGGACGTGTGAAGCAACGGTCGAATTTGTTTTGGCCCAGTAGAGAACGCGCTATTAACGTTTGAGCACGTTCAGATAAAAGTAATTGCTATAAATCCTCTAGCAGACAAATGCCCAGCTTGCCCCTCAGTTTTTCAAACTGATTTGCATCCAATGCCTTTGTGAAAATATCTGCTATTTGTTCCTCAGTGTCAACATGCTCCAGTGTGATAACTTTATCATCAACAAGATCTCTAATATAGTGATGTCTAATGTCAATGTGCTTGGTTCTGTTGTGTTGAACAGGATTTTTAGAAATATTAATAGCACTCAAGTTGTCACAGTACAATGTCATGACATCTTGTTCGACATTGTACTCCTTGAGCATCTGCTTCATCCAAACTAGTTGTGAACAGCTGCTTCCTGCTGCAATATACTCTGCTTCTGCAGTAGATAGGGACACACAGTTCTGCTTCTTGCTGAACCATGAAATAAGGTTGGTTCCCAAATAGAAACATCCACCAGAAGTGCTTTTTCTGTCATCTGCACTTCCAGCCCAATCAGCATCACAATACCCAACCAGCATTGAATCTGAACAATGACAGTACATAATCCCATAGTCACTGGTGCCATTTACATATTTCAGAATTCTCTTTACTTGATTCAAGTGACTTATCTTGGGATTGGCTTGATATCTTGCACACACACCTACTGCAAAGGTGATGTCAGGTCTGCTTGCTGTTAAATATAGTAAGCTCCCAATCATGCTTCTGTACAGACTTTGATCAACACTGGTGCCAGCTTCATCTTTTGACAGCTTCAAGTGAGTAGGTGCAGGTGTTCTTTTATGGCTGGCATTTTCCATCCCAAACTTCTTGACAATGTTCTTTGCATACTTGCTTTGTGAGAGGAATATGGAGTCTTCCATCTGCTTCACTTGGAGTCCCAGAAAATAAGTCAGCTCTCCAACAAGACTCATCTCAAATTCAGATTGCATCTGTTGGACAAAATGTCGAAGCATCTCATTCGACATCCCTCCAAACACAATGTCATCAACATATATCTGTGCTATCATCAAGTTTTCAGCATCTTGTTTGACAAAGAGAGTCTTGTCAATTCCTCCCTTCCTATACCCTTGCTGAGTAAGGAACTCTGTTAGTCTTTCATACCAAGCTCTTGGAGCTTGCTTCAATCCATAGAGAGCCTTCTTGAGCCTGTATACATGATCTGGATGAGTTGGATCTACAAATCCCTTTGGCTGCTCCACATAGGCTTCTTCATTCAGGTATCCATTCAGAAACACGCTCTTCACATCCATCTGGTACAGCTTGAATTTGAGGATGCAAGCTACACCAAGTAACAATCTGATGGACTCAAGTCTAGCAACAGGGGCGAAAGTTTCATCAAAGTCTACACCTTCAATCTGAGTGTAGCCTTGAGCAACAAGTCTGGCCTTGTTTCTGGTTATAACAACTTTTTCATTGGTTTTGTTCTTGAAGATCCACTTGGTGCCAATCACATTAGTTCCCTCGGGTCTAGGAACTAGCTCCCAAACTTCATTCCTTTTGAATTGCTCCAATTCTTCTTGCATAGCATTGATCCAGAACTCATCAGTCAGTGCCTCTTTCACATTCTTGGGCTCAATTTTGGAGACAAAACATGAATTGGAGACAATCTCAATCTCCCTTGATCTTGTAGTGACTCCTCTGTTTGGATCTCCTATAATCAGCTCCTTGGGGTGCATCTTCTGGATTCTAATGGAGGGACTCTTGTCAGGTTTATTGATGTTTGATTCATCTGTAGCAGAATCAGAGTTTTCTGCATTTTCTGCACTTTTAGCTGTATCTGCTACATTGTCTCCCGATGTTCTGACATCTTCTTCGACATCCTTCTTTCTTGCTGGAGTTAGATCATCAACAACCACATTGATGGATTCCATCACAGTTCTGGTTCTGGAATTGAATACTCTATATGCTCTGCTGTTTGTAGAGTATCCCAAGAATATTCCTGCATCACTCTTGGGATCCATCTTTCTCCTTTGCTCTCTATCTGCCAAAATGTAACATGGGCTTCCAAAGATGTGGAAGTGCTTGACAGTTGGCTTCCTCCCTTTCCAGATTTCATACAGTGTGGTTGGAGTCCCTCTTCTAAGTGTGACTCTGTTGTGGATGTAGCATGCTGCGTTCATGGCTTCAGCCCAGAGATTATAGGGAAGTTCTTTGGCATGAAGCATGACCCTAGCAGCTTCTTTCAAAGTCCTGTTTTTCCTTTCAACTATGCCATTTTGTTGTGGTGTAATGGCTGCAAAGAACTCATGAGTGATGCCTTCAGATGTGCAGAATTCAGTAAACTTGCTGTTTTCAAACTCTCTGCCATGGTCACTCCTGATTCTCTTGATGCCACAGTCTTTTTCTCTTTGAAGTCTTAGACTCAACTCCTTGAATACTTCAAAGGTGTCTGATTTCTCTCCGATAAAGTTGACCTAGGTAAATCTGGAGAAATCATCCACAACAACATATGCATACCTCTTTCCTCCAAGGCTTTCAACTTGCATAGGCCCCATCAAGTCCATGTGAAGTAGTTCCAGCACCCTGGAAGTGGTCTGATGTTGAAGCTTCTGGTGGGACATCTTGACTTGCTTTCCAATCTGACATTCACCACAGATTCTGCCTTCTTCTATTTTCAGATTGGGAATGCCTCTAACAGCACCTTTGTCAATGATTTTCTTCATGCCTCTTAAGTGCAGATGTCCAAATCTTTGATGCCATATTTTGACTTCATCTTCTTTGGAGAATAGACATGTGGAGGAGTAACTGGTTTCTTGAGGTGTCCATAGGTAACAGTTGTCCTTTGATCTGCTGCCCTTCATTAGGACTTCACTCTTCTCATTTGTCACCAAGCATTCTGACTTTGTGAAGTTTACATTGAATCCTTCATCACACAACTGACTGATGCTAATCAAGTTCGCAGTCAGTCCCTTCACCAGCAGTACTTTGTTCAGACTAGGAAGTCCATCATGGACTAGCTTTCCCATTCCAGTGATCTTTCCTTTAGAGCCATCTCCAAATGTCACATAGCTAGTGGAGCAAGGTTCAATGTTCACCAGGAATTCTTTAACTCCTGTCATGTGTCTGGAACAGCCGCTATCTAGGTACCAATCTTCCTTAGCTGATGCTCTAAGTGAAGTATGAACAACAAGACTAACAATCTTGTGTTTTGGAACCCACATCATCTTCCTTCCGCTGCTGCTACTTTGAGTTCCATGATGTGGATGGCCATGTAGATGATAGCAAAAGGGCTTTATGTGACCATACTTGCCACAGTAGTGACACCTCCACTTCTTTCTTTTGCTCTTTTTCTGCTGCGTTCCATGATGTCGAGACCGATGTTGTGACATCGTGGCTCCAGTGCTGTTTTTGGCAGGAACAAATTCTGTCATGGTCGTTCTGCCAGCAGATTTATGATTAAATCCAAGTCCTCTTTGGTTTCCAACATTCTTCCCAAGCTGTAGCACCTCATCAAGCAAATCTGAGCCTTTATTCAGCATCTTTATTGATTTTGTCATGTTTTCCAGTTTAGAGTTCAGAAAACCAATTTCTCCTTTAAGTTCAGAGATTTCCTCTTCATGTGCCTCCTTCTCAGCCTCCAGATTTGCAATGACCTTCTTTAGTTGTGCTTCTTGCTGAAGAATCTTCTCACTTTTGATGCATAGTTCTCTATAGGATATAGCAAGCTCATCAAAAGTGATTTCACTATCTGTATCACTTGAATCTTCAGCAGATTCAAATCTCCCAGTGAGTGCATTCACATCTCTGTCAGAATCAATTTCTTGTTCACTCTCTGTATCATCAGACCGACATACAGAAAGTCCTTTCCTCTGCTTCTTGAGATGAGTGGGACATTCAGCTTTGATGTGTCCATAGCCTTCACACCCATGGCATTGAATTCCTTTGCTGTGACTGGGCTTTTCATCTGACCTTCTCTGGTATTCACTACCTTTCCTGATGTCGAAAGGGATGTTCCGGACATGTGGTTTCTGCCTCCTGTCCATTCTGTTCAGCACTTTGTTGAACTGTTTTCCAAGGAGCACAACTGCATTAGTCAGACCTTCATCAGTATCCAGGTCATACTCATCTTCTTCTCCTTCATCATTGGACACGAACGCCAGGTTCTTGCTCTTCTTTTCAGTCCTATCCGAGAGTCCTAGCTCAAAGGTTTGAAGGGAACCAATGAGTTCATCTACTCTCATGTTGCAAATGTCTTGGGCCTCCTCTATTGTAGTGACTTTCATGTCAAATCTCTTAGGCAAAGATCTGAGGATCTTTCTCACCAGCTTTTCATCTGTCATCCTTTCTCCCAAGGCAGTACAAGCATTGGCAATTTCAAGAATGTTCATGTGGAAGTCATGAATACACTCTTCCTCCTTCATCTTCAGATTTTCGAATTTTGTAGCCAATAGTTGCAATCTGGACATCTTCACTTTGGAGGTTCCTTCATGAGTGGTTTTCAGGATCTCCCATGCATCCTTGGCCACAGTGCATGTGTTGATCAGTCTGAAGATATTCTTGTCAACTCCATTGAATAGAGCATTCAAGGCTTTGGAGTTTCCAAGTGCCAATTCGTCTTCTTCTTTTGTCCAGTCTTCTTCTGGCTTCAATCCATCAGTGGGCTTTCCTTCTGTGTCCAGCATCTTGGGATGTTCCCAGCCTTTGATGACAGCTTTCCAGGTTCTGCTATCCAGTGATTTGAGGAAGGCCACCATCCTTGCTTTCCAGTATTCATAGTTGGTTCCATCCAGAATTGGTGGTCTGTTCACTGGTCCTCCTTCTTTCTCCATGTTCATCAGAATTTATCTCCCTAGATCTCACTCAGTGATTTCGAGTGCCTGCTCTGATACCAATTAAAATTCTGATACCAATGACAGATGTCGTACCGGATGTCACGACATCACGCTTTAGAACATGCAGATTATATTTGACTGTATGAACAGATTAAACAAGTAAATAACACAAGAGAATTGTTAACCCAGTTCGGTGCAACGTCACCTACATCTGGGGGCTACCAAGCCAGGGAGGAAATCCACTAAAATAGTGTTAGTTCGAAGATCTAACAGCCACTGTTTACAACCTTCTCACCTAACCACTACCCGTGCAACCTCTACCTAAGAGCCACTCTTAGATATGAGAACCCCTCTCACTCCCTCTCAATCACTCTCCCGTGTTTACAATTAAATCAAAGACACACCAGAGATTGCTCTCTGAACATTAGAGATCAACTCTACACACTCAGGTCCAACACTTGATGTTAGGGTAACATCAAGGTGGCTCACAAAGCACTCAAGTCCCAAAACTCACAAAATAACTCTTCAATCTCGGACTTGGTACAGAACCCGTGCAGCCTTCATGTTTATATAGCAGTGTACGTATCTGGGCTGCAACAACTTGCGCTGGATAAGATCTATCATTCTCCTGAAAATCTGCACTTAAAGATCTAAAAGATAAAGTTTGATCTTTTAGTTTTTATCTTTAATCTTTAATCCCTGAACGAACTATTCAAGTTTGTAATTCGAACTTTAACTATCTTTTAATTCGTTCCTAAAGATAGATCACCAAATCTGTTGCTAACTGCACATTAATCTGTTAAAGATATAACAGATTTATGTGTCCAGTATTTTCGGGCAGGATGTCCTGGACATCGTATCCGACATCGTGGATCTTGCAGCTTCAATTCTTCATTTGACATTTTATCTTGCCTTGTGCATTGTGCAGCCCAATCTGATTCCTTGACATAACGTTGGACATCATGTGCAGCAACTCCAGCTTTCCTTCATTGTCTAAGTGCTTATGTTTTAACAAAATTTTAGCCAATCTTTTTAAAACTCAGTAAAGCTAAGCACTAACAGTTATAACTACCATAGTCCTTTGATCATTTGATTGATGTGTGTGTGACTGACTCTAATGGCATCAAGATTAAATTATCTTTGGTGTTTTTGCAATAAGCTAGCCAAAATTTTCAAAATCCAGTGCCTCCTTGACCATAATTTCTTGTCCAAACATCACTCATCACACTAAAACACAAAGGTGCATGTGGAGTGGAGTGTGAAGTATTGTTGGTGTTTGAAACATAACTATCACAAAACACATGTTATATTATGGCTGTCCTACAGTTACTAAACACACATAATTGTCTTTAGAATCATTAATTTGAAAATTCTCTTTAAGATACATGATAATTATCTGCTTTTGAAAATAATTACCTTTTTATTCGGTTTTTATTTGCAGTTACTCATACTGGTTTGCGATTGCTTTCCTTCTTCGATGGTAAACTTGAGCTTCAAACATACACTGACATTGGGCAAGTTGCTTTTAGTATTGCTGGACAGATTGCCATTTTAGTAAGTTCACCCTAATCTCTATTTTTATTTTATTTTAGTTGTTCTTTTTTGTAAGTGTGACTTGTATATTATGTGTGATTCTGTTGCTTTCTTGTATAATTTTCATGTCAATATGTTTTATTCCTTACATAAGCATATGGGACTGCTTGTAAGTGTTAGTTGTATATTCTGTGTAATTTGTAGGCACTTTTCATTTTCGTGTTTGCATCGTCATCACGACATTCGTTGTTGGACATTATAGTGATCATCATCTCAAATATAAATGTTTTTATAAAGTTTTGATGCTCTTGTTTGTTACCAATGCTTTTATTACTTGTTGACTGTGATTAATGAGTATTGATTTATATACAAGTTATGTCCATCATGAGTGAACCTTAGATTCCTGTTTGAGATTGAATACAATGATTTTTGTGGACATAGATTACTTAATCGTTGTATTGAATCTTAAATTATCCGTTTGGACAGTTTGGGATGAGTCATATTTTTATAGTACATTCATACGTAAATGTTAACTTTATTTTCTTAAATTTGATGAAATTTCAGTTAGTACATTTTGCTTTGTTCTCAGGTGCAAACTTGATTGTGGTGGATTTTTTTTTCACCACTTTCATGTCATGCACTTGGAGATCAATGCGAAATGCTGCCAAAATTTCGTCAAATCTAAGAAAAGAAAGTTAACCTTTACGTATGAATGTAATATAAAAATATGTCTTCTTGAATGGGATAGGGCCACACCTTTAAGGGAAAAAGCGAGGTTTTCATGCATAGAATAATTTTGTGAATATCACACAGTTATTAATTACATGGATCTAAGTTGGATGAATGCAAGTACCATGAGCCCCCACATATGAGGAAGGTGTTGAGCAGTTCTTGGAATTCACCTCCAAAAAAAGTTGACCAGATGAGGATGAAAAATATTTTTGTCCTTGTATAAACTGTTTGAATGGGACACAACAAGTACTCAACGACATACAGGAACATCTACTGTATGATGGGATTAAGAATAATTATACGACATGGTGAATTGATAGACATGCAGAGGGAGTCCCAATCTGAACTGGTCGATGCACAAATGGGAGATAGCTTAGAGGAAATGGTTTGTGATTTTGGACAAGAGTCTTTTCAACAAGTACATGCCTCTGTGTATGATACATTGCAAAGTGATCCGAAGAAGCCTTTGTATTCGGGGTGCAAGAAGTCTTTAACACTATTGTCAATGGTGTTTAAGTCTGGTTAATGTCAAGGCCAAATATGGGTGGAGTGACAAAAGCTTTACTTCCCTGCTTCAGGTAGTGCATAATATGCTTTTAGAGGAAAATACGTTGCCCAAAAGTTACTATCAGGTGAAGAAGATACTGTGTCCGATGGGTATGGAGTACTAGAAGATTCATGCATGCCCTAATGATTGCATACTATACAGAAATGAATTTGAAGAAATGCAGAAGTGCCCCAGGTGTGGGGTATCACGGTACAAAGTGAGGATGATGACAAGTGTAGCAATGATGAAAAAACCAAGAAAGGCCCCCCAACGAATATCTTTCGATCATTCCAAGGTTCAAGCGTTTGTTTGCTAATGCAGATGACGCAAAAGGCCTTACATGGCATACAAATGGGAGAAATTGTGATGGAATGCTTCGCCATTTGGCTGATTCTTCTCAATGGAAGAAGATTAATAGCCTGTATCCAAATTTTGACAAAGATGCAAGAAATCTTAGGCTTGGACTTGCCAGTGATGGAATGAATCCCTATGACAATTTAAGAACTCAGCATAGTTTGTGACTTGTTTTGCTAGTAATTTACAACTTACCTCCTTGGTAGTGCATGAAGTAAAAATAATTGATGTTGTCTATGATGTTTATCTCAGTCCTTTGATTGAACCCTTGACAAAGTTGTAGGACAAGGAAGTTGTTGTGTTTGATGGGTATCGAAATGAGACATTCACATTGTGTGCAATGTTATTTTCTACCATTAATGACTTTCCAGCATACAAGAATTTGAGTGGATGCAGTGTTAAGGGCCATCGTGCATGCCCTATCTGTGAAGAAGACACAAGCTACGTACAATTGAAACATGGAAGAAAAACAATATACACTCAAGATCAACATTTTCTAAAAGCTTATCACCCTTACCGGCGATTGAAAAAATCTTTTAATGGAAGTCAAGGGCATGATAGTGCACCGATATCGTTAACTGGTCAACAGGTTCTTGAGCGAGTTGAGGGCATCAATGTTGTATTTGGAAAGACTCAAAAAGGAAAAAAGTAAAACTTCTATATAGAAGAAAAGGTCGATATTGTTTGATCTTCCATATTGGTCCGATCTAGATGTCAGACATTGTATTTATGTTATGCATGTCGAGAAAAATGTTTGTGATAGTGTCATCGACACACTTGTTAACATTCAAGGAAAGACAAAGGATGGTTTGAATACTCACCAAGATCTAGTTGAGATAGGTATATGAGACCAATTACATTCAAGGTATGATGGTAACAAAATATACTTGCCTCCAACTTGTCATACTTTGTCCAGAAAGGGAAATATAAGTTTTGTCAGTGTCTGTGTCGTGTCAAAGTGCCTCAGGAATACTCTTCAAATATTAAGAGCCTTGTACAATTGAAAGATCTAAAGTTAGTTGGCTTAAAGTCTCATGATTGTCACGTCTTGATGCAACAACTTTTAGTTGTGGCGATACGAGACATTTTTCCTAAGAAAGTCAGGCATGTCATAACTCACCTGTGTTTTTTCTTCAATGCCATATGTAGCAAAGTCATTTATCCTCTCAAGTTAGATGAGTTGGAAAACAAGGCTGCTATTATCTTGTGTCAGTTGGAGATGTATTTTCCTCCTTTGTTTTTAAACATCATGGTTCACTTAATTGTTCATATGGTGGGGGAAATTAAATGTTGTGGTCCCGTTTATTTGCGGTGGATGTACCCAGTTGAGCGACACATGAAGATCTTAAAAGGGTATACAAAGAATCTACATCGCCCTGAAGCATCTATTGTTGAAAGGTATATTGCGGAAGAATCTATTGAGTTTTGTTCCGAGTACACCAAAAAGGCAAAACCTGTTGGGGTTCCAGAGTCTCAACATGATGAAAGAGTGGGAGGTAAGGGTTCAAGAGGACTGCCTGCATGTTATCACTCCAAGTCTAGAAGAATTGCAACAAGCTCATTTGTATATACTGAATAACAGTAATGAAGTTCTGCCATACATAGTTCATCACAAAGCTATAGTCAAGGAAAGTAACCCAAAAATGACCAAGAATAGGGTGTTGAAAGGGCATAACAATACTTTCTAAAATTGGTTTAAAGATATAATCTTCGGTGACCATAATGCATCTGAAACGTTAAAGAAGTTAGCAGATGGGCCTAAAAGAAATGTTATAACTTGGTAAGGATACGATATCAACAAGTATTCGTTCTACACAAATTCACAAGACGACAAGAGTACAATGCAAAATAGTGGTCTTAGTCTAAAGGCTAAATCTCAACACTTTGCTACTATACATGATGAGAATCTCCGTGTAGCTTCCATGCCTTACTTTGGAGTCATTGAAGAAACTTGGGAGGTTAATTATGTAAAATTTAGTGCCTGTGTTTTCAAGTGTAAGTGGGTAGATAGTAATATCGGTGTGCAAACCAATGATTTCAAATTTACTTTGGTAAATATGAAGAACTCGCTTATCAGAATGAGCCTTTCATCATGGCAGAATAAGCTAAATAGGTATTTTATGTTCAAGATCCTTGTGATGAAAGATGGTCAGTGGTTCTACACAGAAAAACAATTGGTGTTAATATTGAAGATGATGATTCAACCCTTGATACTTGTCTCACTCCTTTCTCCATACAAATGTTGACTAACTTCAACGGAGAAGAAGTTGATGACGTCCTCACAAACCGTAATGATCTTGATGAAGGAGAATTAATTAATATCGTATAGTGTAATTTATTTTATATTTACTTGCTTTGTTAATTTCAATTACACAACTTAATATAGTTTTCATACATTGTTTAATTAATGTATTTTTTTTAATAGGCACATGGCTACACAACCCAGCTCCCCTCCTCCTCTTGAGTTAGCAACACCTTCACCATCTACGTTGAAGAAGACAAGAAAAGCAACACGACTCATATCGTTGGCTACTAGACCAGCTGGGGTAGAGAGACCAGTGGTTCATGTTGATCCTGTAATTGGAAAAACCGATGGTCCCCACATAAAGAAATTAAGAACGTATTTGAGGATTATTGCTTGCGATAAGGTGGATGTCACATATGATAATTGGAAACAAGTCCCTGCAACTGAAAAGGATTTGATCTGGGAGGATATTCAGGTATTTCAATTAAATGTTGAAAGTCATTATAATATGTTGTACTAAAAATCATATTTGTAGAAGCAAGCTTCATGATGATGAATCAAGTATGATTCAAGTAGTTTTGATGATAACAAAAAGCCCAAAAGAATGATGTCAAGATTGAGTCAAAAAGTTCAAGAAATCAAGAAGATTCAAGATTCAAGAGAAGTTGATTTCAAGATTCAAGAAAAGACATCAAGAAGAATCATGATTCAAGAGAAGATGAATTCACAAGGGAAGTATTGAAAAGGATTTTTCAATAACCAAACATAGCATAGTTTTGTTTTACAAAAAGAGTTTTCTCAAAATTTTCTGAGTTACCAGAGTATTTACTCTCTGGTAATTGATTATTAGTTTCCTGTAATCGATTACCAGTGATAAAGTTTGATTTCAAAAGCTTTTAACTGAATTTGCAATGTTCCAAAAGTTTTTTAAATGGTGTAATCGATTACAATATATTGGTAATCGATTACCAGTGTATCTGAACGTTGGAATTCAAATTCAATTGTGAAGAGTCACATCTTTTCTTAAAATGCATTGTGTAATCGATTACATGGTTATGGTAATCGATTACCAGTGACAAGTTTTGAATAAAAAGTCAAGAGATGTAACTCTTGACATGATTTCTCAAGGTTATAACTCTTCCAATGGTTTTCTTGACCAGACATGAAGAGTCTATAAAAGCAAGACCTTGACTTGCATTCAAATAACTTTTGAACAACTTTTTGAACTTCTTTGAACAACTTTTGAGAAATCTTGAAACCTTTTCTACTCATCTTTCTTCTTCTTCTTCTTCCTTTGCCAAAAAGCTTTCCAAGTTTTCTGTTTTCCAAACCTTGTTCTTCTACAGAAAACAAAAGTGTGCTATATCTTTTCATTCTCTTCTCCCTTTTGCCAAAAAGAATTCAACAAGGACTAATCGCCTGAATTCTTGTTGTGTCTCTCTTCTCCCTTTTCCAAAAGAACGAAGGACTAACCGCCTGAATTATTTTGGGTCTCCCTTCTCCCTTTTCAAAGAATTCAAAAGGACACAGTCTGAGAATTCTTTTGATTCTTCCCTTTCCCTTAAACAAAATATTTCAAAGGACTAACCACCTGAGAATTGTTTGTCTTAACACATTGGAGGGTACATCCTTTGTGGTACAGTTAGAGGGTACATCTACTTAGGTTGTTGTAACTGAGAACAAGAGAGGGTACATCTCTTGTGGATCCGTTCAAGTGGAGGGTACATCCACTTGGTTGTTCAAAGAGAACAAGGGAGGGTACATCCCTTGTGGATATTTTCTTGTAAAGGTTTTTACAAGGTAGAAAGAAATCTCAAGGACCACAGGTTGCTTGGGGATTGGATGTAGGCACGAGTTGTTGCTGAACCAGTATAAAATTCTTGTGTTTGTCTTCTTCTTCCCTACACTTTTAATTTCCAGTGTACTTTTAATTATCGCTTTTACTTTTGGTTAAGTTTCTATTTCTGTTCTTTACTTTCTTAACATTATAGTAAAAGCCTAATTGAATCTAGTAACATTAAGAAGGATAGATTTTAATTAGTAAAGGTTCATTAATAATTAATTCAACCCCCCTTAATTATTCTGAGGCCATTTGATCCAACAAGTGGTATCAGAGCAGATATCTTGTAGAAAGTTTAACCACTTCAAGATTCATGGACTCTTTAAATTCTCTATTTCCTGAAGGAAATTCCATCCATATGCCACCTATCTTTAATGGTGAGGGTTACCACTATTGGAAAACCCGTATACAGATTTTCATTGAAGCCATAGATTTAAACATTTGGGAAGAAATAGAAATAGGACCTTACATACCCACCGTAGTAGATGTAAGCACTAGCAGCACAACACAAAAACCTAGAGATAAGTGGACAGAAGAGGATAGAAGAAGAATCCAATATAATCTTAAAGCCAAAAACATTATCACTTTAGCCCTAAGAATATATGAGTATTTTAGAGTGTCAAACTGCACAAATGCAAAAGAGATGTGGGATACTCTCCAACTTACACATGAAGGCACCACTGATGTGAAAAAATCTAGAGTCAACACCCTTACACATGAATATGACTTGTTTAGGATGAGCCCTAATGAAAACATCCAAAGTATGCAGAAAAGATTCACACACATAGTCAACCATCTTGCCTCCTTAGGAAAAATATTCCCTAATGAAGAGCTAATTATTAAAGTTTTAAGATGCTTAAGTAGGGAATGGCAGCCCAAGGTAACTGCTATTTCTGAAAGTAAAGATCTTTCTTCTATGTCTTTTGCCACTTTGTTTGGAAAATTGTAGGAACATGAAATGGAACTTCAACGACTTAATCAAAATGAAGAAACCGACAAAAAGAAAAGAAGCATAGCACTTAAAGCCTCCTCATCAATGCAAGAAGAAAATGAAGAAGAAGAATCAGAAGACTTTGTGAAGAAGTTTCAAAAATTTGTCAAGAAGAGAAGAATCGAGAGGTGTCAAAACTTCAACAATGGAAGAAGATCTCAAGAAGACTCTCAAATTCTTAGATGCTACAAATGCAACCAACTTGGTCACATCAAAACAAATTGTCCCTCAAATGAGGAATGGCCTGAGAAAAGGGATAAGAAAAGGTATGGAGAAAGAAGGACCAAGAAGGCTTACATTGCATGGGATGACAATGACTCATCCGATGGTTCAGAAAAAGAGATCAATCTTCTAACCAAGGATTATGAGAGTGATGAGTACATCTCTCAAGAAGATTAAGCAAAAAGCAAAAGTATGACTTCCATTTTTGAAGATCTAGACACTTTAATCATGAAAAAGATAACATCAAAACCATTGTATGTGTTTATATGTTTTGATTGAGTTAATTTTTATTTCTCAAAGCATGAAGTTTCTTTTTAAATATTTGATAATGTATATGATCATTATTCTTTAATACTTGTGTTGATTATTTTGATATAATTGAATATATACAATGACAATTTTTTTTAATAAATGATTATGCATGATTTTGAATGAGATATGTGAATTACTTGCTTAAGGTTCTTTCATAAAGTGTTTTTCAAAAATTTAATGTTATATATATATATATATATATATATATATATATATATATATATATATATATATTTTAAAAAGTATTTTGACTTTCATTCAAATCCTCTTTCCCTTAAGAATCTTTCAGCATTTAGTTTTGGCTGAAATGCTCTCTGGTAATCGATTACTACAATAGTGTAATCGATTACTATAATAGTGTAATCGATTACAGACATTTAAGAAGGGTGTAATCGATTACCAAATGCTGTAATCGATTACAACGCGTCCCTGCCCCTATATATTCAAATTCAAAATCAGAAATCTGCAACTCCTCATTTTCTCTCACGAACCCTCGTTCCCAATTCTTGTTTCGGCCATATCTTGCTCATTTCTTGTCCAAATCAAGTCCCACAAAGCCCAAAATTCTTCTTTTTTCATTCTCTTTCACTTTAACCGATTGAAATTTCAAAGAACTTCCTCAAATGGAGGAACCATCAAAGAAGCGCAAGGGTTCTTCGAGTCGAAGCGAACAACATTCTGAGGCTCAGGAAACGCATATTCCCTCCTCCATTTTCCACTTCCTCGCTGTTCTCATCAAAAGAACAACAGATACAGTACACAAACCTTTTCTCTTCTCGTTCCATTATCGATCATAAATTCATTGACATGGATTTCTTTTCCAATGAGAGTTTTGAATGCATTCAGGCATTTCAGAACTCAAACCTCATTCCTTTTATGTCTTTGAAATTGCCTGTTTATTCTGAACTAGTTAAAGCTTTATATTCTAACCTCGAAATTCAAGAAAGCACTTTGATTTATGAGGTTTTTGGGATAAAAATGGTCATTGACCAATCCCTATTCTATGACTTGACCCAATTATCTAGTGAAGGTGTACCATTTGAAGGTACACTGAATGATGATTGGAAATTTGATTTCTCTGTGCATGATGCCTGCCAGTTGGTTTGCACCAACCAAGCGGATGATCGGAAGGCTGCTTGCCGGTTCATTGGCTTTTGAAAGCCGCATCCTTCACTATCTTATTGTGCGCATTTTACTTCCAAGATCTTCAAACCTTGCACAGGTTTCTGAAGAAAATCTTATTGTCATGTGGGCTTTTCATACCGACCGACAAATTGATTGGGCACACTTAGTCCGATATCGCATGCATAAGGCATTGCGATTAAATGCTCCTTTGCCCTATCCTCATCCAGTCACTCTTTTCCTTCAACACTTTAACATCCCTCTTGATTATGAACCTTATGTTCCAATCAAGAGATCCTTTCTGATCGGTGCTGCTGTGATTGCATCTTTTGGTTACTGCAAAGAGCGTGATGGCTCTTAGGTAAAAAAGGGTGCTCAACCTCATGATGATGAAGGACACTTACCAGTAGGAGAGGATTCCTCTCTCCTTCAGAGTATCTTGGACAGGTTTGATGGACTTCAAACCTTTTTTGGCGAAAGGTTTGATGCTTTGGAACAACAAGTGGACATGCGTTTCGACGGAATGGACTCAAGGATCACCAAGGTTGATGAAGATGTCACTTTCATCCGCACATGCTTTGATCTACCACCACCACCACCACCATCATCTTAGTTTTTATTAATTTTTAGTATTAATATTAGTACTTTGATTTCAAGTCGTGTATTTGGCTATGATTAGTCATTTATGTATGTTTTATATTTCTTACGCACTTTGGCTTTTTGTTGATGCCAAATGGGGAGAGAAAATAAGGATTAAATCAAGAACTCATATAATTAAATAACTTAATTTCAAGTGAAGCTTAAACTCAAAAAAAGGGGGAAAATATGGAGAATTAAGTGAGTGATCGACTAGGAAAAAGAATGTGTATGTGTTTCTTGATTTCAGGGTTGTCATCATCAAAAAAGGGGAGATTGTAGAAGCAAGCTTCATGATAATGAATCAAGTAGTTTTGATGATGACAAAAAGCCCAAAAGAATGATGTCAAGATTGAGTCAACAAGTTCAAGAAATCAAGAAGATTCAAGATTCAAGAGAAGTTGATTTCAAGATTCAAGAAAAGACATCAAGAAGAATCAAGATTCAAGAGAAGATGAATTCACAAGGGAAGTATTGAAAAGGATTTTTCAAAAACCAAACATAGCATAGTTTTGTATTACAAAAAGAGTTTTCTCAAAATTTTCTAAGTTACCAGAGTATTTACTCTCTGGTAATTGATTATCAGTTTCCTGTAATCGATTACCAGTGATAAAGTTTGATTTCAAAAGCTTTTAACTGAATTTGCAACGTTCCAAAAGTTTTTTAAATGGTGTAATCGATTACAATATATTGGTAATCGATTACCAGTGTATCTGAACGTTGGAATTCAAATTCAATTGTGAAGAGTCACATCTTTTCTTAAAATGCATTGTGTAATCGATTACATGGTTATGGTAATCGATTACCAGTGACAAGTTTTGAATAAAAAGTCAAGAGATGTAACTCTTGACATGATTTTCTCAAGGTTATAACTCTTCCAATGGTTTTCTTGACCAGACATGAAGAGTCTATAAAAGCAAGACCTTGACTTGCATTCAAATAACTTTTGAACAACTTTTTGAACTTCTTTGAACAACTTTTGAGAAATCTTGAAACCTTTCCTACTCTTCTTTCTTCTTTTTCTTCCTTTGCGAAGAAGCTTTCCAAGTTTTCTGTTTTCCAAACCATGTTCTTCTGCAGAAAACAAAAGTGTGCTATATCTTTTCATTATCTTCTCCCTTTTGCCAAAAAGAATTCAACAAGGACTAATCGCCTAAATTCTTTTTGTGTCTCTCTTCTCCCTTTTCCAAAAGAACGAAGGACTAACCGCTTGAATTCTTTTGGGTCTCCCTTCTCCCTTTTCAAAGAATTCAAAAGGACACAGTCTGAGAATTCTTTTGATTCTTCCCTTTCCCTTAAAGAAAAGATTTCAAAGGACTAACCGCCTGAGATATCTTTTGTTTCCCCTTACAAAGATTCAAAGGAGTAACCGCTTGAGAATTCTTTGTCTTAACACATTGGAGGGTACATCTTTTGTGGTACAAGTAGAGGGTACATCTACTTGGGTTGTTGTAACTGAGAACAAGAGAGGGTACATCTCTTATGGATCAGTTCAAGTGGAGGGTACATCCACTTGGTTGTTCAAAGAGAACAAGGGAGGGTACATCCCTTGTGGATCTTTGCTTGTAAAGGTTTTTACAAGGTTCAAAGAAATCTCAAGGACCGCAGGTTGCTTGGGGACTGGATGTAGGCACGGGTTGTTGCTGAACCAGTATAAAATTCTTGTGTTTGTCTTCTTCTTCCCTATACTTTTAATTTCCGTTGTGCACTTTTAATTATCGCTTTTACTTTTGGTTAAATTTCTATTTCTGTTCTTTACTTTCTTAACATTATAGTAAAAGCCTAATTGAATATAGTAACATTACGAAGGATAGATTTTAATTAGTAAAGGTTCATTAATAATTAATTCAACCCCCCTTCTTAATTATTCCGAGGCCACTTGATCCAACAATATTTTGTAATTTACTAACTACAAAATGTATGTATTGTATCACAAGCTGAATTTGACATTCCTAAATCATCCGATTTAAGGACCAAGAAAAAAATACTTCAGACCGTAGGAGAGCGGTGGAGACAGTTTAAGTCAGATTTGACCTTGAAATGGGCTCTGGCACATGGTAAGGAGGGCAAGGATGACAAAGTATGTGAAAAGTACGACATAAGCAAAGAGAAGTGGACCCAGTTTTATCAGAGCCGTAGAAACCCTTGACGAGAAGTTAGTTGATTTTCATTGTTTCTTAAACTTCATATTTATGTATTATTGTCAACTGTATTAAGTTACTGTTATGTGGTATTGTCATAGGATGGTCAAAAGAAGGCGTAGACCATTCAGAAACAAAACATTGCTCCTCACGTGTTGTCTCACGGGGGATATGATTTTCTAGAACAAAAGTTGATGGAGGAGAAACAAAAGAAATGATTGGAGGAAGTAGCCCAATTCGGGAGCACTGACACAGTCCTTGATCCTTCATCTCCCATTAGACGACATGTAAAGTGTGTCATACCCTAATTTCGTTCGGGGATTATTATTTGATGATATACAACCTTTGATTGGCCGCTTCGAGATACTTGGCACCCTTTGGTGCATAATATGTGAAGTCCCGAGACGTGCCGAAAATCAAAAGGAAGCAGGCTTACGCGATCCGTGAAAATTCCGTATTGTGATGGAAATCGAAAGGAGGTATTTTTCGCAATCCGTGAGTTTTCGTAACTTCTTCGAAAGCTAAAAGAGTAAATACATAATCCATGAAGATTCGTAACCTTGCGGAAGGAAAATAAGTATCGTTACGAAATTCGTAAAGTTTCGTAACGTTACGGAAAAAGAATTATCAAAAAAGGGTAAAGGGGGGTGTATTTAGTAAAATGGGGGGTGCAACTAGTAATTTTCGAATCTGGGCCCTTCTAGAGGTTTCTGGGAAATTTCTTGCTTAAGTTTGAAGCAACCTAGCTCGCCTGGGCGAGCTAGGTGGCCACCACACCCCCCGTTTTGTTGAAAAATGGGATTCCGGGGCTTCCGGGACACCAGTAATGCTTCCGTAAAATTCCCATAACCCTAAATAAGCATAATTAACTTAATACGGGTGAGACGGAAGAGAAAAAAAGAAGAAAATCAAGTCCTATATGCTTCCGTAAGGGTTCCGTAACTTTTCTGTAAATTACGAAAGAAGGGGGGTGAACTTATCAAAATTGGGGGGGGGGGATGCAAATAGCAATTTCGAAATTTTGAATTGGGCCGTCCAGAATGTTTTTAAAGCTGGATTGCTTCTGGAGGAAGCAACCCAGCTCGTCTGGGCGAGCTGGGCGGCAACCTCCTCCCCTTTTTTCCTATAAATAGGCTGAAAAGGGGGTGTTCTAAGGATCGAGGATGCCCCTGGTGAAGTATTTCAGCTGTTTTGGGTGAAAAAAATTGTTTCCGTGAATAAAATCCAAGCCGAGGTGCTTCCGTAACACTTCCGAGAGGTTTCCGTAAGCAAATTCGTGAAGGTTTTCCTCCGTTATTCACCGTTCTTCATCCGTTCTTCGTTCTTCAACGGGTAAGTTTCCAAATCGAGCTTTTCAATTCATTCTATGTACCCGTGGTGGTCCACATTTTGTTTCATGTATTTTTATTCTCGTTTTCATTCGCTTTCTATACCCCCTTTTGACGTGCTTCAGTCATTTATTTAAGTTGTTTCTCGCCTAATATAAAAATTAAATAAATTTCCACCGATCATTTGAATTGTATCATCCGTTAATTTCTGTTAAAGAGAATTCCGACCGTTCGGTCGTGCCATAACCACGTTGGAAATCAAAAAAGAGGTAAAATAATAATATAATAAATAAAAAAATACCCTTTTAGTAAAATAAAGTGAAAAATCAATCGGATGTTTTCTCTTTGGGATTTCTCATTCTTAATTGAATTGACTAATAACTAAAGTGAAATTAAGGCTAAAATCAACTCGCCTAGTCAAGCTCGTCCACAAAAAATAGGGTTTTGAAAGTTTATCATTTCAGTTTCTTACCAAGTAAAATGGATCATTTTTAAGGTCCAACGCCTTAAAATGATCACCTTTCAAGTAAAAAGTATCACTTGATTCACGCATAAGGAAGAACTACGTAGGTCTGATTTCCTCTTCGATGGAGGGTATGTAGGAGCAAGAGCCCCGCTTTTGTCGACCTCAAAAAATAAAAAAAAAATTAAGATAACACAATTCCACAATTCTAAAAAATAGGCTGTTGTCCTTTGAGACAAACGTGAGAGGTGCTAATACCTTCCTCAAACGTAAATACAACTCCCGAACTTAGAATTTTCATTTTGACCGGTTTCCTTCGGTTTTTCCGACGTTTTCCACAAATAAATGTTGGTGGCGACTCCGTGCATCTTTCCTCCTTTGGAAAGCGTACCCGTGAGCCTCGCCTTCGCTCGCCCGCAAAAGGGCACGTTGTGACAGTTGGCGACTCCACTGGGGACTTTTTTTTGTGAGTTAGGCCTATTTTAAGGAATTGTGGATTTGTGAAACTTCGTGTGTGCATTTGTTGAACTGTGTAAAATGTAAATAATTGTTGTCTATTTCGCATTCTTTACACTGCATTCTAAGCACCCACGGGTTTGAGTAAAAAAGGGGCCCTATACCTGGGTTCATGGGAATTTAAGGAGTGGAGGTGAATCTATCATCATGCTAGGTCTCCGACTTGCTTGATAATAGTGAAACCTCGTCTAGAGCTTTCTCTCTTTATAATGTGTTGTCGCTGGTATTCCATACCGCCACAATATTATTATCTTGAGTGATGATACCTCTAGGAAACAGCCGTGTGAGTTATGAATTGTTGGGGAGTAGTTATTAGAGACACCTAGATATTGTCCTATAGGTTCCCGAATAGGGGCAAAGAGCAAACACGCTCCGTGCCATTCATTCTCATGCATTTTTTTGGTAAATAGCACTAGTTTATAGTTTTGCTAGTGATGTTTGGTTTCTTTAGAGTAATACGTAACCTTTTTAATACTACGTTGAGGCGCCATCATGCCCAAAACGTAGCATTAAAGTTGGATCTCTGCAGTCTCGTATGTGTGAATTACCCCTTTGTGTTGTTTTCTTTCCGTTTCATGCATGCGCATCTGCATCATAGCGTCACACATGCATTGTATGTGGGTCTCATCTTTTGTCATGGGAAGCCGGAAGATCCATATCGTCTTCTTAACTGCACACATGGGGCACTGCGCCCCCCAAATGCGCAATAAGGAGAGATAATTTTCCGGGCTCTCGTGTCCGTAAATGCATTCATATCATGCACCGCATAAACATCTCTTCTGCATCATAATGAACATATCGTTCCTGCATTTGTCCGTTATCACATTCCCATTTTGCATGAGTCATTGCATGATCATGCATATGCGTTCAAGATACTTTTTGTTCTACATGTTTGCTCATACATGATCCTTGTATTTTCCTCTACAAAACAAAAACAAAAAAAAAGGGAAGCATGAAAATTCATGATGCATTGTTAGTTGCATGTGTTAGGTACCATGAGCCAACCATGTTGGGATCATAAACCCATTTCTAAAATTAAAAAAAAACACAAACAACAAAACAAAATGATTGAGCATGGTACCTAATGCGTGGTTAATTAAGAAATGAGGTCTCTTCGGGCATCTCAATCTCATAATTACATTTTCCATGCATAGCTTGCGTATTCTCGAGTCTTTCATCCCTATGAAATGTTGTTGAAGTATTGGCGATCAAAATTTCCATTCTCTGGGTTATGGGGTTGAACCAAGCTCGTGCTTTTACGAAAAGGTTCATCGAGTCAAGTTGAAGTATGGAAGTAACCATCTTGCGAAAAATTGGGGCAAAAGATGGATCGTGTTACATCGCTCCTTCGTCTACTGCCAAACACATTTAGGGCTGTCGATGTCCCTGTTACTTCCAGTTTCACCTTGACGGAGATGCCATGGACCATGTTGAAAATCTAAATTGATTCAACCCCATATCCTATGTAAAAATTCGCAATACTTCAATTGTGCATCATTCGCATACATCCATGTTGTTCATTAGTTGCATTGCTCATTGCATTCTTTCCTTGAAAAGAAAAAGAGAACCTAATCATTGTTATAAAAAAGAAAAAAAGAGCATGCTTTACGGTGCCCTCACCGAACCTGTGCTAGAGCTAGAGTAATGGGTAAAGCGGAGGAGGTACAAGAGTAGATGGAGGCCGACATGGAGGCCATGAAAGAGCAAATGGCCGCAATGATGATGGCCATGATGAGCATGAGGAAGATAATGAAAGCCAATGCGGTTACAATTGCCGCTACCAGCACTGTTGCTAAGGTGAACCCGATGCCCCCATCTGGCCTCAACCAAATGAATCATCCAACCTTAGATATGGTAGGCAAAGATTTGGGAAGTAGGGGCGACCCCCATGATGTGCAAATTCAAAACGAGCACGCCTTCCCGCCATATGGTTTGCCTCTCAACTATACGCCACCCAATGTGGCGTACACTCCCAATAAGAATGTCAATAACTCCACTCCTATACCCATTGAGAGCCAACAACCCTAAACTGATCATGCACATGTCTCTTAAACCGTGGGGGAGACACATGAAATTCCCCATCACAATCTAGCCGACTTCGAGCCTTGGCTCGGATATGTCACTGAAGGGCAAGCAGTTGGTGGTATACCCCTTGAAAACACTTCGGAAGGCCCTCAGTATCACCCACAACTACACCTCTTGCATTCCCCAACAAGTAAAAACCCTCATGCTATGGCAGAAATGGGAAAGTTGGACCATCTAGAGGAAAGGCTCAGGGCCATTGAAGGAGGTGAAGATTATGCCTTTGCTAACCTAGAAGAATTGTTCCTAGTACCCAATATCATCACCCTTCCCAAGTTCAAGGTGCCAGACTTTGACGAGTACAAGGGGACTACTTGCCCCAAGAACCATCTATAGATGTATTATCGGAAGATGGGGGCATGCGCAAAAGATGAGGAACTGCTGATACATTCCTTCCAAGAAAATCTTACTGGGGTAGTTGTTACTTGGTACACTAACCTGGAACCTTCTCGAGTCCACTCTTGGAAGGACCTAATGGTTGCCTTCATTAGGCAGTATCAATACAATTTTGATATGGTTCCGGATAAGATGCAACAATAGAACATGTGCAAAAAGGGGCACAGATCTTTCAAAGAATACGCCCAAAGGTGGAGAGACCTGGCAGCTCAAGTGGCACCTCAATGATGGAGAAAAAATGATAATGATAGTAGACACATTACCAGTATTCTACTATGAAAAGATGGTGGACTACACACCTTCCAGCTTTGATGATATGGTCTTCACCGACGAAAGGATCAAAGCGAGTCTAAAAAGAGGCAAATCTGATCATCATACTTTGATAAATGCCAAAAAAACTAGGGCAAATGAAGAGGGTGAGAATGAGGGACAAGCCCATGCTGTGACTGCTATTCCTATACAGCCAAGTTTCCCACCAACCCAACAATGTCATTACTCAGCCAATAACAAACCTTCTCCTTACCCACCGCCCAGTTATCCACAAAGGCCATCCCTAAAATCAACCACAAAGCCTACCTACCGCACTTCCAATGACAAACACCACCTTTAGCGTAAACCAAAACACCAACCAAGAAATGAATTTTGCAGCGAGAAAGCCTGTAGAATTCACCCCAATTCCAGTGTCTTATGCTGACTTGCTCCCATATCTATTTGATAATTCAATGGTAGCCATAACCCTAACCAAGGTTCATCAACCTCCATTTCTCCGAGAATACGACTCGAACGCAACGTGTGCTTGTCATGGAGAAGCCCCGGGGCATTCCATTGAGCATTGTAGGGGCCTGAAGTGTAAGGTGCAAGGTCTAATTGATGCGGGCTGGCTGAAATTTGAGGAGAATCGTGTGTAAATCCTGACATTGACAAGAGATGCCACACATGGGGCAATTTTGAAAGCTGTTGTTAGATGTCTCTAATGACTCATCAGGATTTTCAAGTTTGTACCATTATTGTAAACCACAGTTATAATGTTAAATGAAATGGATAAAGTTGATATCTTTGTCCCTCGTCCTCTCACAAACGCATCTTTGCTTATTCAACTTTCACCAGAATGTGGGTGCAAGCCATTGGTCTGTTTGCTCAAGCGACCTGTGCTCCTGAGTTTGGACTTCCAAGACCGTTCAATCAAAGATTACTCGTCTTGCACGTTGGTGGGGCTGCCGTAAAACAACAAGTAAAGTTCAAAACAAATAAATTTCAAAATAAAAATAAAAATTAAAATAAAAAAAAGGGTTCAAAAAGAAAAAGAAAAAAAAAGCATTTGATTGGCTGTGTTTTCAAGACGTTCATGTGACCTCATTTTATCATTCCGGAAGGTTTGTCTTTTAGAGAGAAGTGAGTTATCAAGAATAGGATGTTGGACAAATGGCCTCAGTTAACTTAAGAAAAATGGGGGTTGAATTAAGATACGAAGACTATTCCCCAATTAAACTTTCACTCTCTCTTTTTGGATTAACAATGCACCCTTAACATGAATTACTCAAAAGACAATTCAAAATAAACTTCTTTAAAGCAAAAGATAAATAGCAATAAATAAAAGAAGTTTAAGGGAAGAGAGGAATGAAAACTTGATTTATACTGGTTCGGCCACTTCCCGTGCCTATGTCCAGTCCTCAAGCAACCCACTTGAGATTTTCCACTCTCTTTGTAAAACTCCTTTTACAAAGTCTGAACCACACAGAGACAACCCTTCCCTTGTGTTCAAGAATCCTCTACAACAAGAGACCCACGGTCTCTTAATCCCTTTTCAGAAATAAGAAGAAGAGAAGAAGAAATCTCTCTTAAAAGAGATAGATTGTACAATGAAGATCAATCAAAATTCCTTATTGAATATGCAAGTGGTTGACCAAGGAATCTTTTTGAGAGGATAAAATATTTCAGTTCAGAAAAAATCTTAATCTTTTAAGAGGATAAAACTTTTTGGGCAATGAAAACTCCCTTTAAGTTCGTGTTTCCAAGTCACCTTTGATGGTCATTCATAAAAAATTTGAATAGGTGTGACTCTTGGAAATTATTTTCTGAAAATCCCCTCTGGTAATCAATTACACATTATAAATTTTGAATTCAAATTTCTAGTGACTGTTATAAACATTTTCAGCTGCTGGTAATCGATTACCAGAGAGCAAATCTCAATTTGAAATGATGGAAATCTTTGGTCAAACCTTTTGTTTGTTTTCAATTTGGAAACTTCTTCCTAAAGATTCTAGAGATCAACTTGATCATATATCTTGATTTTCTTGGATTCTTGTCTTGAATAAAACTTAGAAGCACTTGATCCTTTAGCATCATCAAGACATCAAAATATCTTGCTTCTACATAGGAGTCATTTGACTTAATCCATCAACTGAAAAATCCTTCAACTATTTCTCGTCCTTGAAAAATTCTTTTTGCAAGAATCAACTGCATCTTTCATTCTTCCTCACTACGAGGTTGTGAAAACAAGACAACGATTGTACCTCAAAGCCTTACACTAGGGCAATGAAAGGCACCATGCAAAAACCTTAAGCGAACCTAGGGGTAGATTAGAAGCTCTCACCTAATAGGTTCCCAGCTACAAGGTCATTGGTACCTCAAAGCCATACACTGCGGAAATGAGGGGCATCATGCATGAGCCTCTAGTGAACATAGGGGCAGATCAAAAGTTCTTACCCGTCGATGTTTTTAAACAAGGAAAAAAAGGGAGATAAGCCCTGGAATTTCAATAGATTGATTAAACGTCAAACGACTCCATTGTCGTCACTCCAAAATGGTCAAGTGACTAAATCAAACAAAATATACACTCTGAGGGAGTTCCCGGAGAGATTTGCAAAAGATAGGATAAGGTTGCATGAATTATCACCTTTTTCAAAAGGACAGTCAATCTGTGTTTTCCAAAAAGATTAAATCAAAATCAAAATCACAAAATAGGGAAAGAATGTCATGAACATTGTACAACTTTCCATTGCATTGCATTGTTTCATATGAGGTCAGCATTACCAAATTTCACAACAAAGGTTGCATGCGTCTGCATCCCTAAAAATCATGTTAACTGCATAGATTTCCTACATCTCGTGTCCAATCTTGTTGGATGACTGGCCCTCTCGATGGGCCGACCTCTTGTTTTCTCATAAAGGTGGACCCTTGGGTACTAGTACCTATCACCTTTAGAGGACCATATGTCCTCGCCATCAGAGGACTG